>NC_052534.1:100593073-100893073 GCF_016699485.2 Gallus gallus
AAACAAATGTTTTTACGTATTAGAGAGGTCTCTGTAAAAGACTCATTTTTTTCTCTAGAGCAAACAAAATTTGAGAGCTTCTAAAAGAAGCAGAAATTTTCATTTTTATGCACTTTTCCACCTAACTGGAAGGTTCTTCACACTGTAGATAAGACATGCAATCTAGGACTTATGGAGGTAGAATTCTATATAATTTGAGATAAGCTTCACTCTATGAATCTCTGAAGAATTTGAATATTACAGTGACATTTGCTAAGTAAAACACTAGGATAGGTTAAAACCCATTAGTCCTAGAAAATCACTCATTTGTTTAACTTAAATTAAAAAATGCAGATTCCCATCTCATAAAGTTTTTTATCTAGAACATTGTTAAAAAATAGCAAACCCAACTATTTATTAAGAATGCAATGCAACCAAGATAGAAAACAATAGGTGGCAATATCTCCTTGCAAGCCTAATGTGTAAAGTTTAATGCCATGTGCAATCTGCTGCCATATCCACTATCAATACTTTCCTTCTGAGTCACATGTAAGTACTGAGAACAGAGATTTAGTGTGTCCACAGAACACAATGTACATCCAACAGAACGGCATGTGTCCAATCCTATGGAAGGGTGTACGTCACCAAGCTCTGCTGAAAACCATTGGTGTCTCATTCAAACAGGAACAACTCCTGAGTATTCAGGATCTCTGGTAGTCAAGAATTTGACATTTATTTGTTTTAAATAAGTGTAGTTCTACTTTTTGCCGCTCTGATCAGCTGCAGAAACACAATGTGGTCTCCAGTTTGCTCACTTCCATGAAACAGTGAATGAAATCATTTTAAGCAAAGAGCTAATTTAGCCCAGAGCTGTTTCTAGGCTACTTTCTAGCTTTCATGTTTATTTCAGCTGACTGACTCATATATAAATGGAGAGACCAGAGCAATTCTCTCGATGATAGTAACAGCAGAAAAGTTCCGTGCAAATTAGGAATTGTTGCATGAAGCAGCAGCACTGAAGCTGAGCATGCAGCTGTAGAAAATGTTTCATCTGAGTCTGAAGAACTAGGACAAGCTTTGCTGGATGTCAGATCTGAGAGTTGATGGCTGTCCCAGCCATGTGTGATTCAAAAGAAATAGACTGCATTGGCAAGGCATTATAAAAGACACACAGAATTCAGATATTAGATTTGAAGGCCGAAAACTCAATTTTTCTTCCTGGTCTCATCACTGAGCTGCTCATTTTGAGCCCTCCCGCGCATTTTCTGGTATATTTAAAAAGTGAGCGCTCTGGGGCTGAGTTTGGGGTTTGCTCACCTTCACAACATGCCTGCGTGGGTCTTCCTACAAAAGGCTCGTGATTTTGGAAGTGGCTTCTGTTAACTCAAGGAAGGCAGCTCAGAAAAATCTCATTATATTTGAAATGCCAGAATGCTAGATCTTTCTCAAAACACTGGTTGAACATGGAAAGCCAGATATCCAGCCTCATCATTTCCTGGAAGCTCTCTATTGTTCACTGAGTTTCCCTGTAGTTAAAAAAGTGATGATATTAAAAACACTGTAGAAGAAAAATCAGGTAGCCCTCTCTGGATTTTTCATGTGAATTCAAACGTAGGGTAAGAAATCACATTGCAAAGAGCTGTACTGACCCTTTTTTGGTCTAGTTTTTCATCTGGCTGCTGCACCACTTTTTTGGGAGGGAGGGGATGTGTGCTAAGGAAAGGAAGGAACATGGTTATGTGATTTGCCTTCTAGGTTAGAGTACATAGATATATGTAGGGTGTTTTGAAAGTAATGCTTCCTATTTATTTACACAGAAACTACAATGGATACAAAGGGCACAATAATAGCATTCTCAGCTACAAAATGCTATTTTTCAACATAGTCACCACCATAAGCTGTGCATTTTCACCAGTGATGAACAAGACCCTGCATGCCACACTTGTAAAAATCTGCATGGCCATCCAGAACATTTGTCCTTTATGTTGCTGTCACCACTGCTGAAATGCACCACCCACTGCCTCACTGTGCTCACACTCACTGTTTGGTCTCCATAAATGTTCAGCAAGTATCAGTGTCAATGGGTGCACTTACATGTCAGATGCCATTTTGTCAGACTGCCCCTCTGCTGCCATCTGTCACACAGCCACAAAATGCAACATGATACTGTCATGCAGGATCACCCTCTACTACTATAGCACCAACATCTGCCTCTGACACCATGGGCCAAAATGATAAAATAAGAGGCATTACTTTTGGAGCAGCATTCATAGATTCATCCATTGATATTCACAAATGAAGAAAGGTATTAACCTTGGTTTTCAAAACTAGCTAGCTAATGAACTCCCATTTTGAGTCTGACAGTTGTTTTTCCTATTTTTCATTTTTTCCCTCTGCCCCTAGTGTAATATGGGATTGAAAGACGGCCTTTGTAGAAGCACTTATCAGCACAATTGCTCACTAGCTTCCAACCACACCTGCACTCAGTGTTTGTACAAATCTGCTTATATGGCTAATTTTTTACCTAAAATAGCATGATTTAGGCTATCACATGATTGCAGTAAAGAGAAGACCCCCTTAGGATATACACTTCCATTTAACTTGACTATTTTATAATGCCACTATAGCCACTATGATTTAGGTCTGAATTCTGAAAACTGCTTTTTACTCTTGCTCGGTTGATGCTTATCTGATACAACAAATTGAGTACCACTTCTCCTTATTTGTTTTGAAGGAAGTTGACATATGGTTTGTAAAAAACAGTAGTGTACCAAAAGTGGTCTTATGGAATTAGAAAATAGGAAAATGATTTTAAAATATACATATGCATGTTACTCTCAATTTCTAACAGAAATAATGGAGTATATGTGGAAAAATATTCTTCTTCCATAGACGTACAATCAGCAGCTTACGAATGCATTTTAAAAGAGTAGATACAGAAAATAATGAGTGCTTGGATTCCTGTGCTGTACAACAAATTGGGCTAGAAGAAGGTAATATCACCATAATGATTTAAAATTATTGAACTTTTGCCGACTTCACTATCACTAGGAACAATCTTGAGAAATACCATAAAATGCTTATTCTCTGTGTTTCTACTCCTTCTGCTGCTAATGCTAAACACAACTCTGAGCCACACAGAAGCAAGTGAAGATTATTTTGTAGGTTTGGCAGATCCCTGCCAGCTTGAGGGAGCTAGCATGAAAGTGGTGTGGATCCTGTGAAAGTCCCCTCACTTCTAACTCTTGCTCCAGGCAACATTTTCACTGTGATAGCTATCCTTACTAGCTACATTCAAGTTAGCATCCCAGTGTCTAGCCTATAATTTTAACCAGATCTCCATCTGATTACCCAAGGGTATCTCCAGAGTGGCTTCATTAATGAAACCAGACTGCTCTGTGTCCTTGGGACAAGTGCAGGAGAAATATTGCCTTTGGTCTCCATTTAGAGGCTTGGGCAAAAGCTGCAATCGAGTCTTGGCTTTTGTAGTATGAGAGAGAAAGAAAGATTCCCCGAGGAGAACAGCATGATGATAAAACAATTCTTCGTTTTTTTCATATATATCACTATGTATTTTTCATATCATTCGCTACTTCATATCTTTAGGCAGTGTCTGATGTAGGTAAGACAAAATATGTTGAATGAAGTGCTCACTTCTAAGATCAAACCTAGATTGGGTAACCAACTTTCTTAAGCTCTTTTTAAAACCCTGTTTGTTAAGCTTGTTGGGAAAACTGCTGTTCAACTTGAAAAAGAAAAGAAAATGGGTCTGCAGGGGTTTCATGGGGTGGGGGCATAATGAATGAAATTGAAAACCAAATACTTTCCTTTCTGTAACTTCACAAACATTTGCTAGATATTTAATTAACATCATATTCCGTTTTGCAGGCTGGGTCCCACATTAGTAGCTGCAGTTGCTAAACATGTAAAATATGAACAGCAACTACTTTTTTAGTCAGCAAAATTTTTAGCTGTGTTCTGTCAGTGATAGTTTATGGAGGCTCCATATGTCGAATGATCTGACAGGTTTCTTTCTATTTTGTCTGATTAATTCAAATACAGAAAGGAGATTAACTTCCTTGTTCATTGTTGGCATAATATTGAGTACTGATGCAGTCATGTGCAGACTGTAGACACAGGAACACTATTAGCACTTGCTACTCTTTTCTGTAAAACGTTTTTTTTTTCACAGTCGTTCTTCTAATGTGGGGCAACGAGACAGATACACAATTAACAGTGCATGCTGGTCTGCATCCAGCTACTCCACAGAGAAATGGGACACTTGGTTCTACTTCTGAATCTCTAAGAGATAACTTGTTGGTTTTCTTGCCTTTTTTAGCTCTATCTCCATGATTTATGAAATAATTCTGTCAGCTTTATACAATATAGAAATTCACTACAGATTAACACTCAACTATCAAATCCAAATGGGGCAAAGGCAAATAATAAGTGCTGCCTAACTTGGAGAAATATCTAAAGAACCATGCCTGTAGCGATGGACAGAAACCTGTAGCTCTGCCAGCAAAGGGACTGGCCTTTAATTTATGAAAATTAGTGGTTATCTTTTAATTGCTGCAAATTAGATCTTACTGTTTCTTAGCGCTTCTTTACTTTGGAGTCTTTCTTCCGAAGCTGAAGGAACAAAATACTTTTCTTTGCTTCGATTTTACATAGGTTGCTGCAAAAGTAATGCCTTCTATTTATTACCATGGAAACTGCAACACCTACAAAAAGCACAACACCATTTGGTAGAGCAAATTCTCAGCTACAAAACACTATTTTTCAACATATCACGATTAGCTGTGCATTTTCACCAGTGATTAACAAGAGTTGTATACTGCACTTGTGAAAATCTGCATGGTCATCCAGAGCATGGTTTGGCTTTTACATTGCAGTTGCCACTGCTGAAACACAGCATCCACTGCCTCATTGTGCTTATATCCACTGTTTGGTCTCCGTAAATGGTCAGCAAGTGTAGATGTCAATGGGCACTTTTTTTTCACATGGAGGAGCTTAATGACACACCTTTGCTTCATAGGCACTTCCATGTTAGATACCATTTTGTCAGTGGGCCCCACTGCTGCTGTCAGTCACACAGCAACAAAATGCAATAGGATACTGGTGGGAAGGTTCAACCTTTACTGCTACACCACAAACATTCATCTCTGATGTTATGAGCCAACATCATAAAATAGGAGGCATTACTTTCAGAGCAGCCCCCATATGTTAAAATTTCTTTATCCCTTACCACACAGTAATTTTTGCATTTGAGTTTCAAATAACAGGGCTCCCTATAAATACCAGCTCTGAAGAAAACAAAAAACATATTTAAGTCAAAGGTGACCCCATTCGCTTTGCAGATGAACCATAAGCAATATATTTTTCTCCAAACCAAAATGTCACCTCTCAATCTGAATAAAGTTCTCTGTATACAAACTGTCCATAAAGAAGGTAGTAATAGCTTTGATAACTTCAAGATTTTAGATATCAGTGAGAAATTCACTTTAATAAATTCTTTCCCAAAATTCCATAAAATTATCATGTTTTAAGTATTGTAGTCAAAATAATCATAGAATCATAGAATCATAGAATGTCCTGGGTAGAAAGGGACCACAATGATTATCTAGTTTCAACCCCCCTGCTATGTGCAGGGTCGCCAGCCACCAGACCAGGCTGCCCAGAGCCACATCCAGCCTGGCCTTGAATGCCTCCAGGGATGGGGCATCCACAGCCTCCTTGGGCAACCTGTTCCAGTGTGTCACCACTCTCTGTGTGAAAAACTTCTTCCTAATATCCAACCTAAACCTCCCCTGTTCCAGTTTAAAACCATTCCCCTTGTCCTTTCACTATCCACTCTTGTAAATTCCCATTCCCCTTCCTGTTTATGTGCTCCCTTCAAGTACTGGAATGCCACAATGAGGTCTCCTTGGAGCCTTCTCTTCTCCAAGCTAAGCAAGCCCAGTTCCCTCAACCCTTCCTCATAGGAGAGGTTCTCCAACCTTCTGATCATCTTAGTGGCCACCTGGGACCTCTCACAGATACATATATAATGAGCAGATATAAGGTTAAAACACATGAGTTTGTGTAAAACAATTCATTTCTAACTTTCTAGTCTCATGCTGCAGAAGCTCTTTGACTGGCAGAACTTGGGTGAAGCTTAAGACCGTGTCATGAAAGCATAGGGGAGACAAGTGTGGAGCCTGTTAAGTTACTATTTTACTACTTTAATTCATTAAGTAACTACATTATCTGCGACTTAAGTAAGATTTTGAATACTGCTGTTTTATTATCATTTAAAATTGTAAATCTAAAACTTCAGAATATTTTTCTGTAAATACAAATAAGTCTATACTACTGAAAGCATATTTTACAAATTCGTTTATTTCTCTCAGCTAGTACATTGAATGTGTCTACCACCTCCAAAGAGTGTGTTAAAACATTTGGGCATCTACACCCTAAAGAAACATATAGTCTTTTAAAACACTCCGTAATGAGTTTTTATCTCCATTTTATTTACCCTCTCTCAATCTACATGATCTGTTTGCTCATAAAAAGTAACTGCATTGCCTGGGCCATTTGTCAGAGTTTTTTTAAGAACAGGACCATATCTAGTGTTCCTTGTCCACCTAAAACTCTTTTGTCAGTAGAAGGACTGGGAATATAGAAATGGATCCCAGGAGGGATATATAATAGCTATGAATAGTATCTTAGCAGACCACAAAGCAGAGCTGTTACTGGCACAAAACAGAGACAGCTCATTAGAGAAAATAATATTGTAATAGTGGAAGAAGTTTTGCTTCGAATTGCTTTCCAAATGTGGCATACAGCAATGAGATAGACCCCAACATCCAAAAAGGATAGATGATCTTGAGATTAAGTTATGAGATTTTGATTCCAGGGGAGATCTTTGCCAATGAGGTTTGTGCTAATGGACACACTACAGACCTTGTCTGTGCTTTTGCTTTTTTTCTAAATGGGAGTTTTTCCACATGAGGGTACAGGCTTAATTAGTTATTTTCTCATTGCTCTAAAGCCCTTAAATGGACGGTGAGATACAGCTTCATATGTTCTCATGTCCTCAAGAGAAAGAATGGACCATGTAAAAGTGAACAAAGGCTGATAATTCTTACCTGGCATGTGGGTTACTTGTGAAAATATTTGTGCAGTAACATTTTACAGGGAGGTTTAAAAATTTGTTTGTTCTGTTGAACGAAGTAAAAAATTTACAACATTTTTATGTTTTCAGAAACAACAGCCCTATCATTTTTCCCAGGCTTCAGTACAGAATGTGATGTGTCTTACCCAATCACACAAAATTTCACAATAAAGATACAGAAGTCCAAAAGATGTCAGTGCCTCAGTGAAAATGGTTGAGAATTTCCTGAATGAAACCTGAGCTTTCCCATTGTTCCCATCTCCCAAAACAAAAGAAGAAATTATGTCTTCTCGTGACAATGTGGGTCATTTGTGAAATTCACAGGATCACTTAATACACCATAAACTACTTAGCATGTCATATAAGAAGCTTACATTTCTCATTGTTTCTTATTATCCAGCTTAATTTGATACAAAAATTCAGTCACCTAAATTTTGGGTTTAATCCAAATTCAAGTGAAATATCTTAAACAGTAGGTACACTGCCCTAATTAAGGACAGTTAAAATCCTATCTGCTATAGCAGGCAACTGTAGATAACATGTAGAAACACTGCATTTGTAAACCCTGCATTTTTATGGTTCTAGTGTGTTTTGCAAAAGTTCGGTAGGGTCAGTCTCATTTATGAGCTCCTTTAACTGCATTTTCCTCATACCTTTTAAACTCCATGCTTTTATGCGGTACACAGTAGGTCAGCTTCATGTAACCCACCAGAAATACTTGAACTGGGTCATAAGAGGTTCAGTCTAAATTGTTTAGCTTTTCCTTATCTTATAATCCCATCTTTTCTCCAGCTTTAAGTCTGGGATCCTTTCTTTTTTTGATCACTTTATTATATTTCAAAGTTCAAGTCATTTTTTCCTCTTCTTTACATTTTATAGCCTTCTTAAAGTTCAGATTCAGGAACATAATATCAGCCCTTCTGGTTCAGACCTTGGGTCCATCTTCTCAAGCATCTGTCTCCAACAAGTGGTCATAGGTAGACAGATGAAAATATAATACAAAACTTGGCTACATCAATTCTCACTTAAATCATACATTCTATACAGAAATACATGCTGTACATTACTATCTGTAGTAGATCAAACAAATGGGGGATTCATTCCCCAAACTATAAACATCTACAGTCTAGACATGTACATCTGAACTTATCACTTCAGGCCTCTTCTAGTCAGTGGGAAGAAATACACTCTTCTAAAGTGCAACTCAGTTTATCCTAAAGTCAACAACTAAAATGCCTAAGATGAATTCCGCTAAAGCTTCGCTTTCTCTCCAGTGATTTTAAGGGAAGCTTGGGTTGACTATCTACAATAGAGACAAAAAGCAATTACTTTTTACTTTTCCCCCAGGTTGCAAATTTTATTTTGTAGTCAGTCATCAGAATCTTGCTCTTAACTCATCCTGTGACATCTTTTTAAAACTGAAATGTAAGTCATTCTGCAGTGAAAACCAAGCAAGCAAGGTTTTGAATTTTCAAACAAAATCAAAAAGTTCTGCATTTGCATCCTATTTTATTGAAACACTCAAATCAACTAAACAAACAAACCAGAATGAAGGAGTGTGCTTGCTGACCTCTATTTTCTTATAAATTTATGGTACCTTTATAAGAGCTAACATTACTCAGTAGTACACTGAATCAACAATTGCCCTCACAATCCCACATCCCGTTTTCATATTTCCCCTCCAGGTAACATGAGCTCTTGAAGAGGTCAGGCTGCTCCAAGTCCTGACATCTTTGCCTACGTAGCTCAAGGATATTGCTACCCATCTCAGTTGCTAAAGGAGTAGCTACCCATCTCAACCAACATCTTAAAACAAGCTATAGACTGTTAATCTCTCTCTTGTAAGTGGAACATTGACTAAACATTTCATTACAAGTAATGTATGTCTTCCAAATATTTTGTCTGCTATAAAACAGCAAAGATAGGTGAAATACTTGATTGTCAAAAATCCCATGTGATGTGTCTGCTTGATAATTCAGTTGTATAGGTAAGCTGGAATACTGATGAATGCCATGTGATGATGTAACAAGATCTGGGTATCTCACTACAATTTTTATGAAAATCTCTCCTGATATGTTTTGATAAAGGATAAATTCATTGCTGACACTGATTTTGTGTTATCAGAGTCTTAAGCTCCACGACTCAGGAGGATTTGGGCATTTAATGCCCATGGGAGTTTAACGTTATAGGAAGTCTGAGACCCAGAATGCTGTCCAAAACTCTCATGTCAACTGAAGTCTCTCCAAGTAAAAATTAGAGTGACTAAGCTCTGCTCTAGCTCCAGTGATTCCATACTTCATTAGTATGCAAATGAATCTCTATATGTAGGAAGTCCTGTGATACTGTAGTTAGCCAGTGAAGCTCAACAGTCAGCTAGAAATACACTGTTGTTAATCTTTCCAATGAAATAAGAGGGAAGAAAATACATTTATTGGTTTTGTTAATCCATTTAAGAGAGAAAGGGTAACTTCTGCTTCTTCTCACCGGAACTGTATTAATAATATTTTATATGGAATTTCATGAAATGTGTAGTTGTTTAGCATCTTTTACCTTGGTAGACAACATATATATGCTCAGTGGAATAAGTGGCAAATACAACAGAACTTCTGAAATATGAGATATGTTCAGACTACTGCTGAGTGCAGTGAGCAGTGGAAAATGTACGCAAACTATTTCCAGCATAACGTTCCTAATGGACAAACCTGTAGAAGTACTTAAATATGAGAGCAGAAAATTACATCTACACACATCATTTTAAATGTTTTATTATTAGTGCATCAGTGTTTCATAATCTGGGTCGCTAAATAGTATTAGTAGAGAAAAGATCTAGTTCAGTGCTACTATAGCATGAGTAGCAGATATACTTTTTTTTGAAGACAACAATTTCTGTCACAAATGAATAATTCCCTAGACATTAATCATTAAATGTTGCTGCTCAAAAAATATTTTAATTGTGCAAGAACATTAACAGTACAAATACTTAAATTTTTCATATAAATGTCGTATACATAAACTGAAATATTTTGACAAATTGGGTATTGAAGCGTACCTTATAATTTAGTGGAAATAATTACGTGAAGCAGCACAGTAAGAGGGAATTATACAGGTGTACGTGAACAATCAGCTAAAAAAAAAAAAAAAGATAATAGCATTGTCACTGATAGGAGTTCCCACACTTAAATTTGGGTGATGTTCGCCATAGGCCCCAAATCAGAACTTCCACTTCTTAATTGCTTCTATCTCGTTTACTGTGTTGTAGAACTGTTGCTCGGGGTTTTATCCCTATTTAACATTCTCTACCAAGCTAAGCACAAATCTCCTCACTGCTATCCCTAAGGAAAATTATACAGATTGTCTATGATACTAATGGCAAGGATAATATGGATAATATAACATGTCAGTTTTTAGAAATTTCTAAAAAAGCAGCTAAAAATAGTGTTCTGCACTTTGGGAAAATTAACCAGGGAGCAATAGTGCTGATGAGGTGATATAACTCAGATTTCTGCCTCGTCACTGTCATGCTAATGTTCTTCTGGAACCAGGCAGAGCTGAACTGCTCTTACCTTAAGTTGCTTGTGCAGCATCAGTTTCAGTTCATTCAGCAGAAATACCATCATCTGTTGAGAAGAGCCATTGCTGTACTTTCCTATCCCAGACTGAGAACCGTTGTGAGGGAGTGGAGGCTTAACAGTTAGAGTCCACACATGAGGAAAAAAACAGTTCCCTCCAAACATTCTCATAGCTCCCTGGAGATCAATCCCTGGATCTAGATTACTAACAGTGGGAGGAAAGCCAATACAAAGGCATAAAATACTACAGAATGACTAAAACAATGTGGCATGGCTCTTAGGATGAACTTCTATAGCTACCATTATTCGTAGATGCTAATTATTTGTTGCACAAGATGTGGTATAAAATGTTAACTCTTTTATTTATAATTATTGAAAATATTCATTTAAATTTCAAAATAAATGTGTTTCTGACTTCTTGGTTTGCTTCTAACTTCCACGGCCAGAATTCATTTAATCATGTATGTGTTCTCTCTCACTCGTTCCAAGTGCAGATTTTCAAATTACTGTACCATGAACACAACCGTCCATGATATATACCAGAATAGTATTGTAGCTGATGGAACTATAGCTAAGAGCAGATGTGCTATAAATAAGTAAATAAATATTAAAACTAGAATAGAATACACATCAAAATAATATATTTAGTGGAATAATTTATTTTTTAGTAGTTAGGAATATGAACAGATCAATTGTCTACAGGAATCCAATTTACCTTTTTTCTGGGTAATCTGAAATATCTATTTAGAACACTTTTATGCTATCAGCACCGAACTGTCTATTCAAAATGTTCCTTGATACACCGAGCCACAATTTGTGCACGTGCAGTAAGGGAATAAAGCCTTTTAAATAGCAGTTTTACCATGACAGAGAATCAGGCATTTGCAATTCTTGGAAGTTAAAGATATCAGAAACTCGGCTTTACAATTCTATATATTTTTCATGACAAAACAAAACTACATGTCACTAAGTACAAATTAGTCTGCACTAATACATATTATCAATGATTTTGCATCAGTTCAGGTAAAGACAGAATTAATATATGATTGATACTGATGTAGAAATCATAGAATCATAGAATGACATGAGTTAGAAGGGAATGAGTCTAAATTTTTTCTTTCTCATAAGATTCTTTTGAAGATTATATTTCTTATCTTACTATAACAGACCCTCCATTTATCAAGTAAATGAACAAGAAAAGGAACAAGCAAGGTGGATTTAGCTGGAAATTGAGTCCTTTATCCTGAGCACCATCACAGACCTGTAAGAGCTCAAAGGCAGAACAGTGGGCATATATGGAACAATCTCAACTGTCACTTTCTGGGTGATGGTGTTCTCATCAACTGAAATATCCCAAATTACTGCCTAAACAGTGGTCCACCCACTCCTATTCTGTGTGTTCATTGTAAGAACACAAATGTTTTTATGGAATGTCAGATCAGAGGACTGATGCAGATGGGTATGCTGTATTGGCTTGTTTGTGAAGCTGGTATTTTGCTGGATCAGCTATTTGGAAAAAAGGAGGAGTCCTCACTGATTCTTCCTCCTCACTTTGGGAACAGAAGAAAGGACCAAGATCAAGAAAAGGCAAGAAAAGTTTTGAAACAACCTCAGGTAGCAATGACAGAGAAGTCATTGAGCATGTGTACCTTCATCCAAGGAGGTTTTATCTCAAAATTCAATGAACTCTGATGATACTTAAACTGGACTTTTGGATCCTAAGTACTAGCTCCAGCACCTAAAATCTGAACAAAATCTTACTAGAGCAAAAGAACCTGACTTGAGCTTTACTGTTGAAGTCTGATCCCAAATGAGGGAAATTCCTCCTGTAGACACCTGGAAAACTTCTGGCAATGCTACAGAGTACATATGGCATGCTGAAAAGAAAAAAAAAAAAAGACAAAGTCACATGTTTGTAGGAACTTACATATGTCCTCATTGGCCCACAGGCATGTCAGGGACTGAAGCATCAGCAGAAATTTAGGAAAATACATCCCCTTTAAGGCCCTACTCTGTGACAACGGGTCACCACTAGCACTCAAATCAGGGCTAATTTCCTGAATAGTGGGAAGATGAGCACCTGTCCACTTGGGACTGTACTGACAGTGATGTCAGCAACTGTTTCCTCATACACAACTGGAGAGAATTCACATAGCGGCCATCTGAGATAAGACTGCACTTTCTACCTAAATCTAAACAGGTTAGGATCAAAAGTAGGCCCAAGCCTTTGGTTCTTGGACGGCTCTGCATTAAGAGCTTTCAGTGGCTGTGACCAAACCTGGACAGGAATCATCACAAAGCAGGTTGGTAAAACTGAAGGATTTCATTACCAGTTCCTTGAACCATCCAGCCTCTTTTCAACCAGGCTTTCTGCCAGTTTTCTCCCAGATGATATTGCTTTGCCACAATGAACAAGTTTTTTAAAGAGCACTTCTGTATATACAAACCTTTTAAAGCAAAGTTAATTTTTCTCCTACTTTTAAAAAAGATATAAGGGAAAAGAAAACCTTAGAAAGAGCCTTTCTATGCCAACAAAAAGACAAGAATTTTTCACCTTGATGCTTAATTGGCAATATAATATTTTAAAATGTACTTTTAAGAGGTTTGGACACACTAACTAGAATTATCCTGTCCAAATAACATTAGTGCTTTGTTAACACTCACTTATACTGTACTCAGTATGCAAGAAAATGTCTTGCTGTTATACCATAAGGCTAATTTCTAAAATATCCCCAAACCATCAAACTGACACTTAGATGTAGAAATAAATGAAGCATTTGAAGTAACTTAAAAATGTGAAATAAAATATAAATTAATATCCTATAAAATATGACATCATATTTTTTCTAGTTGAGGTTGGCATTTTTTCCTGATCTGGCTTCATCAAAGCGCAGTTGAGTGCATTCTGGATGAAAATTATGTTCCTACGTTCTGCATGTGATGAATTTGCAAGCTATAAGTATGCAGGCGTGAAATCTGGCACCTTCCAAAGCTGCACATTTGTACTTACAAATTCACTCAAGATTTATAGCCATTACAAGCAGATGATGTCATCAGCTATTGCACATATTCCCTACCTCATTTTCCCAAGGTAGGATTTAAAGTTTTCGAGGAATGTTGAACTGGCAACGAACAGTGATAACGAGCAACAAATAGCAGGGACAACGTCAAATTATTTTTAATGCCACATCGCTTTTCCTTTGTGGTTAATAGTCTGCAAAATGTTAATGTATCAGCAGCTTTGTTACCACATGTGTATATTTCCTACAATATTAGAAAGTTTCTCTCTTACCTATAATTCCAAAGTTGCTAATTCAGCAAGAAGGTGACCAGCTCAGAGAAGCTGCCCTCCAGGGAGTGGACATAAAATCAAATCCTGCCCTAATCAGACAAAATTCCTTCTAAGATTTCTAGAAACTGTTGTATAGCTAGACAAGTAGGTCTTGGCTCATTTTCACTCTAAATAACTACAGCGTAACCATTGATTTATAGCAGTGGGCTAAATTCTGCTCAGTAGGATTTGGGTAAATCTGAAGCAACTGCATGAATATCAGTGAGCTTATTCTGGACAGTCACCAATGCAAATAAGAGTACAAGAATATGGCTCTTTGCATAAGGTTGCTATTTATTCAGAATATGATCCTACAGTCTGTTCACATTCTTTCTGGGAATATTTTAGTTGTGACTCAGGGCTATGGATTCAATGCAAAATGAATCACTAAAATATCAGACTTCTAATGAATGGTACGTAAAGAAAAGGTGAAGTCTGTATCGAACAGTGATTTGAAAAACATCGGATATTCCTGCTGACCATAAGGGGCAGTCATGAATCACGCAGTGGAACATACACTCTACCTCATCCACAAATTACAGAAAATTTATTTCTTACAGAGAATCAGATAAACATTTCATGGAAAAATTATTAACATGTGCCAACATCTTTTATGGCAGGATATTGTTGCCCAGTAGTAGATTAATACAGCATACACCAAGTACCAAATAAAGCAAGTCTACCATGGAACAGTCTTTTTTCCATCAAATACTGTACTATGGCTGGTGTCAAGGAAGATGTGCCACTGCAGGCTGCTGAAGCTAATTGCTTTCCAGTTGTGATCTTTTTGCTTCTTCTCTTCCTGGAAATCCTGAAGTCATCACAAGTTTTATTTGCTCTTGCAAGTTTGCTTGTAAAACTTAATGTAGGCAAGGAAAGCATGAGGTTGTCAAAATAATACCCCCAGTATATTTTATCAGAGAAGGCCATCCTTCCTGAAGTATCCATCTTGAATACAAAATACATATCTATTGCTCTTCCTACACTGACCTTGTACTGGATTGGACTCTTCTTTTGAGCTAGAAGCAAAGTTGAAAGAGTATTCAAAACTTAAATATTGAGTTAATGACAAAAGTTTATGTAGAGCTGTTTTGGTTTTGTAGCCATACTGAAAGATCACAACTTAGTGACTTTGTCTAATGTGATGCCTCAGTGATAGCAGAAAAGTAACTTTAAAGTAAATAGATTGCCGGGATTGAACTCTGGAGATATCTGTTCTCTCTATTTGACTAGAGAGGGGAATTAGAATAATTCCATTTTTACGTTAATAAGTACTTAAATTAGCTGAAATGAGTTAAGACCATTGTTCCAGAAACAAAGTTTTATTTGTACAGGGAAGGCTTATACTCACAGATATGGATTTTTGTAGGCATACAAAACTACCACTTCAGAAAACTGTCATGACATTTTTAAATCACACCTACATATTTCCAAATTTACTGTATCATATCACCAAAATAAAGCCTTATGGTATCTCACGTAAGATATTGCCTGGTTTGGAATCTCAGAGTACACACAGTTAGAATAGGTTAGGTCTGCAAAGGACTTGGGAGTTTCTGGATTGAAATGTATACTCTTCACCCAAACTTTCAATTTGTTTGTTTGGGGGTATTTGCCTTTTTTTCATTCTCTCTGCAGTAAAATTGCAGAAGGCATTCATCAAATCATTCTTCTGGGAGTAATTTTTTTCCCATCCAGCTCTCTATATAAATAAGTAGGAAATTTGGCTTTTTCCCATATGACACATTACAACATATCAAGTATAATAAGCGTGACACAAACAGTAACTAAGAACTGTAAGATCTGTGAAGCATGAAGCTTCCTCATAATGTGTCTTCTTAGTGTTCTGTGCAGCTAACCTAGCTGTAACACAAAACACTGTTAATTAAAACACTGAAGTCATGACCCAGGTATCAGTTACTGTAGGCCACTCAAGGCTCAGAGATGTAAACACTTTCAGAAAAGAGACCTCATCTTATAATCAATTTTGCTATGATTTATGACTCTGGTTGTAAAAATTCTGAGGAAATAATTACTCAGAACTTCACTGTGTTCTTGTTCTTCCCTTTCCCCTTCCCCCACTCCCCCCCGTTTTTTAATGTTTTTCATTTGAATCTGGACCATTTTACCATATAATGGATAATCCATTATATTCTGTACTCAGCTTGGACAAAGCTTCAAGCAGCTCTGTTTCAGTTCAGAAGTGCAGAAATGCACAAGCTTTCTATCTGGTCCTCATATTATATCCTTTTTGTCTGCATACATCTGGTAAGGTAGTTTTCTAAATTTGTCACTATTAGAGCAATGCAAACTATTTATAAGAAAATCTCCAAACCACATGAAGCGCACCTGTTTCCATGTTTCATTACAGATCTGAAATTCATCCTGGCTTCATCAAATATTTTACAAAGCTCAAAAATCTTTCAAACATACCTGACTGATGTACAGGTCTGCATTTAAGCCAACTGGAACTCTGTGCAAGTGAAACCAAAGGAATCTATTTAATTTTTATTTTTTTACCTTTTAATTCAATTTTGCTCTGTGCTGGCTCAGTTCATGCAGGTTCCAAATTTGAAATAAAACTTTTCCTTCTTGCTGAACTTTCACCTAACTCTTCTGTTTGCCAGAAATGTGATCAACAAAAATAGCTCTGAAGACCTCACCACCTCAGGCAAAGCTCCCATTCCCATTTTTCTCAAGGGAAGCTTGACCTAGCAAAGAGGGCTATGAACAAACAAGAAATAAAGAGGCAGCCTCAGGTAAATACCAGAATGCTATTCCTATGTAGTCAGAAACCTACTGTGAAAAGCATCAGCAACCCTGAAACTGCAAAGAAGATGTTTCCCAACAGAAAATCCATAGTTATCTGGTGTTCTTATTTACTACTTGCTTAGCTTGGTGTGCTGAGCACAGTATAAGACCCAAGTAAATGTAAGGTCTATCCAATAACACATAACACGGATTAATATGACAGTATTTTTTTTCTTAATTTTTATTTTGTTGAGGTGCATCTGGAAGGGAAGAATATTTGCAAATTCAAACTTATGTGTATTCTGAAGTATCACATTCAAACACAGGCATATCAGAGGGCAGTAAGGCACTGGCACAGGCAGCCCAGAGAAGCTATAGATGCCCCATGTCTGGAGGTCAGGTTGGATGGGCCCTGGGTATCTCTGATGTGGTGAGTGGCAACCAACCCATGGCAGGCAGTTGGAGCTCAGTGATCTTTAATGTCTCTTCAAACCCAAGTTCCATGATTCTATGACCATTGTATTCAGTTCTACGAAGAACCTTATATCCCTTCATTTCAATGCCTTTCTACAGCACATGAAGTCACATAAGTTACATCTGTCATTTTCAGTTTCTCTCTCTGCTGGGCAAAGAGGTACACTGTGCATATCATTGCATTTGGGTAACACTTTGGGGAGGGAGAGTAGGAGAACTGGGTGATAAACATGCTGCGGGTATCAAGGAGAAAAGTGGGCTGGATGAATGGCACGTGATAGACAAGACAACATGGGTTGTTGGGTGTTTCTTTAAAACATTTATTTTCCTGTGAGAATTACTTCCAGAAACTTGGACCAGACCCTCAAAAGGAATGTTTTTTCCTCTGCACAGACAAGTGATACCTTCTGGGTAGAAAGCTTTTGCTGTGCCTGGGGCGGAGATTTTGCATCCCAGGTTCCCACCCCAGTGCCAGAGATTCTTTGAAAGCCTGTCCGCACTGCCAGCTGCAGACAGACTCACTCCTCCTGTGTTAACCCCAGAACCAGAAGGGCGGTTCTGGATAAACTGCCAAATCAGGCCTGGAAGCAGAATAGTCACGTTCACACACAAAGGGCAGGGTATATTAGCTTGGGCACGGCGCCAAGTACTGCAGCTATACTGCTTCCAGATGCAAACTGGTGAGTCCACAAAGTCCTACTCTGCACTTGCATGGACATACTAACTTGGATCTCTGGACCATAATCTATTTTGCCTTAGCTATCCGGAGTCCACACCATAAATCATCCTGCAGACAAGGGGAAAGATTTCTGTTTTTTTCTTCCTATAGGAAGCCAGTGAAGAGAGAGGGTATTCTGGGGTAGTTATATAGCTTGTGTTGTTGTGTCACACTATTACATATAGCCACAAATTCCTAGGGCAGATGGCTCAGTGCCCGGCTATATTGCATTACTGAATTCCAGATGGGAGGTGAGAAAAGCTCATATAAACTCAGATGGAGGTCATCATCTACTAGGAAAAGCAGAATCTCCGTGTCAGAGAGAAAGGGAAGCAAATTGCACTCTTTCATTGTTGCTGCATTAAACATCAGAAATCTAGAAGATACTGTCTTAAATTATCATGTTTAAGATTAGTGCTTGATTTCCTTTAGATTCAGTGGTTACTGATACATTTGTGTTGATTCTGATGCTGCTCAGGCGAGAGAAGTTTGGTTGCACACTGCTGAGTGTGATCCCGCGTGGCAGAGCAGCTTGGGAAGTGACCAAAGGCAGCATAAAACCAGGAAATATTAAGTAGGCTATTTGGAAAAATTAATTCCAAAAGGCCTACCACACTTGGGACTCAAATTATTTTCAACTATACAGACTAACATTGCTCACACAAAAAAAAAGAAGGAAAGATTTACAACACAAGATCAAGAGGTGTACAACCAGTTATAGATCTCATCCTAAGGAAGTTGTAGAGGCTTCAGAGCAAGACACTGTGTATCTGAGCAGAAAAATTTCTTCAGCCTGTCCCTTAACTCTAACATCAGGAGTTCAAGTTAATGAAAGTCGTCAGTGTCATTGAATTCAAAACTATGGCTGTGTTCTTAATACCCAGGAAGAATCATAGGAGTCAAGGAATAGCTCAGACATGGTTTTATAGAAACAACAAGCTTTTGTTCCAAGAATGGAATTCTCATAAGAAACCAGTGTAAGGTAAAACAACCGGCATGAATTGTTTTCTACTAGAAATCATCCGAGATAAACAACAAAACACAAATTGGAATCTTAAAATCTAACTACCTTCTAGAAACAAGCTTAAAAAGTATACAACTAATCAGAAAACCACATCCCTGTCCTTCAGGCAAAAAGAGATACTGAAAAGCTTTTCTTCGGAGAATTGCAGTGAAGAAAAAAAGCACAACTGCAAATAATACTCAAGTTGTACTACTCTGCCTGTAGAAAGCTTTCATTGTTTCAATCATCTCTAAACTGTTCATTTTGTGTCTTAGTAATAGCTGAAATTATGAAAGAAGAACTATATGAATCCAGAAAACTTGATACTTTCCATTTTGAAGATATTTAAATCTAATAGGTTAAAAGGTATTTTCAAAAACTTTCTCCAAGCATCAAGAAGTTAGAACAGGTGGTCAATCTCCACAGAAAATTTGAAATTGAAAATGGTAAACACAGCAGGAAAAAAAGTATTTGAAATTTCAACTCAGCTGCAGAAGACAGTAAGAACTGGGGATACACAGATATAGGGTTGAGACTGTTGGCTTTTACCTGCAATAAGCTTTCTTTTAGCTACTTCATACTGATCTGGTCTTGTCATTACATTCCCATCAATTTTCTCCTAAGGCCAATAAAACAACAGCCATAACCTTCAGTCCCCAAAGACAGGCAACTCAGAACACAGAGCTAAGATTTCATGACACAAACATTTTGGGCCATGAGTTGCAAATCCTCAGCTACCCTTACAGTAAATTAGAGATGAGAAGAAAGGGAAGCAGATGTGTAACTAAAGATTCGCTCAGGAGAAGGGAAACTCTCCCTGCCCACAGCATCCACCTACTTATTATCCACTAAAGTAAAAACTCCTTCTGTTGTAATTTGTCATAACTATTAAAGTAAATATAAATTGATGACATTTAGCATCCCAGAGGACCAACACGTTTAGAAGTAGCATTTTTCTTTGTGTATTTTGTCAACACTTGAAATAAATCAATTCCCTGCTATGTTTTATTGTTTATGTTTTTAGAGTTTACTTCTGCTTGTTAATAATCTGACTGAATTTCTAGAAGGAGGTTAGAAATTAGTCATTCCAGCTTGAGGTGACTGAAACAAAGCAAATGTCATAGAATTAGCTAAATAAATAGTTTTGCATAAATAACCAACAGATGGTAACTAGGAGGTACAACATACACAACCACCTAGAACTGACAGAAGTCTTTAGATTCGATTCAACTCTTCAAAAAGCACCCACTGTCAACTGCATGAGGGCAGGTTGGAGTGTGAAACCCTATCACAACCCTGAACTACAGCAGAGTAGATTTTGGCATCTGCAAGAATCTGTTTGAAAGACTCTTGAAGATAAGAAGCCCTGAAGAAAAGAGGGATCCATGTAATTTCAATAGTCTACTTTTTTCTTTTTCTTTTTTTTTTCATATTTTGAAAGGAGAATGAAAATGGAATGTAGTATTTATTTGTTTCTTTTACTTTCAGATAAAAGAGGAGATCAGATATCTTTAAGAAAAAAAAATAGAAATTAAAAAAAACACTGCCATGGAGTGATTTGCTGAAGTATTCTGCCCAATTCTGCATTGCAAATCTGGGTTTTATGTCAGCAGAACTCCATGAAGTCATTGGAAGACTTGGGTTTTCTACTGGAGAAAAACAGTGAGCTGTGAGCTAAAGCTTGCCCTGTAGATTCCATCCTCAGCCAATGGAGAGAGATACATTCAAGGACCCCAATTCCAAGAGAGGTGCTTGAGACAGATGTACTGAATCACTTTAGGAATATCATACCTCTCTACCTCCTGAAGATAGGTCTCAGTGTCAGTCTTACAAATCTCAAGCTTCATGGTGACTAGTGTTAGAGTAGAATATATCACCCGTCATTGTAATTATATTCTAAACTGTATTTTACATTACAGAGATGACAAGGACTGCAAAAAGCAAAGCTATTTAGGAAGAAACCCAAACCAAAAACCTCAATATAATTCAAAGACTTCACATTTTAATAATTGCTACAAAAAATTATTATTTTCTTGGTTCTATTGCACACTATGCAAGTTCATCATAAATGTATGTTTCTTGTTAAGAACGTTCATTGTGAATAAACTATGCAAACACAGTTTGATACCTAGGGCTTTTCATATTTGAGAGCGACACACTAACTGAGTTAAAATTGTGAGCACACATGTATCCGGAATCTGAGATTCTTTTGAGGATGGAAAAATATCATGGTTTTTCAAGTTTTAAAATTTAAATGGATTTTTTCTTCATATGCATTTCCAACTGAAACACTATGGAGAAGGCCATTGGCTGGGCCAGACTGCTAACTTCTGGACCTAGGAAATGAAAGCATATAGCCCCTACATATATTTTCCAAGTTGCTACATAATTGGCACATTTTCCTACAGAGTATTCCTTGGACTCCGAAAGGGACAGAGAGAAGTTCATCCCATTACTTCGCCATTAATTTTGGAAGAGGGGTAATGACAACAGCCCTGGAGTTTCTTATTCAGCATGGACCTGATGTAGCCATGGCCTTGCCAAGAAAATTCCATAATATTCACAGACAAATGATTCTTCAAGTGCCATCCTGGGACCCAGGAGTAGGAGTGAGTTCTTCAGGCAAGAGTTTAGCCACACCTCCTGCTACACCAGCACAGTCAGAAGACTACATTCCTCCATTTCCCATGTGCATGGTCCCAGGGCTGCTTTAAATATCTCCACCCTCAGTAGTTTGTAGTGTTTTTTATTTCGATAAGTGTTCCACATGAAAAGCTAATATTTACTGAAAATCATGTACTTTAAAATTATTTTGTAGCTAACACACAGTACTGAACTATTTTTCTTCACACATAAAACTTGCAGCACAGATTGACATCAGCTTTAATTAGTACTGAGCACTGCGTAACGTTGATAAAACTAATAACTTGTATAATTTCACACTTAATTTGATGATTTGATCATCTCATGCAGATAAGCTAGAAGTATCAAACTATTTCTTAGTGTGTGATGATGAGCTAGCACAACAGTATAAGAAACTTGGAAATATCAGACTAAATTTCAAATACTGCACAGAAGCAAAGTGTTTGCCATTGCCCTGATTCACAGTTAGAGATTTTTTCAGACATTAATATGAAATACAAGCATAAGACAGTGAAGATAAATATAATTAATGAAAATGAATTCAAAGTTACATAATTTTAAGTCCTATACTTCACAACAATTCTTCTGAATATCATGAAAGACCAAGGCAAAGATAAATATGTACTAAAAAGATCACTGCTTGAATATGTTGTCCATATAGCTCATTAGGTGTCAGCTTTTGCAAAATATCGTTAACAGCAAAAAATACAGAAGTCAGATTCCCATTGCTGTTAAAAACTGTTAGAAATAGCACATGATATGAAGTAGCTAGTTTTGAGAAACTGTGTGGTTGTGAAGTTCAAATGAAGGATCAAAATTTGAAAATAAGGAAACAGGGAGAAGTATACACCAACAGAGTAAAACAGGCATTATATGTTCCAAAAATTAGCATGATGTCATTTTCCAAATGCTGCTATTTGCAATAACACCATATCACATAAAAGCCTACTAAGGCATACTACAAGAAAGCCTATGTGTCTTGCATAAAGAGCTCAAGTTATAGATGCCAACAGCTGTTTATTTCTTAAATATCCACCTTATGATAAACCTGACTGCTTTCCAGCACTGAAAATTAAAGTGTCTTGAACAAGGCAGTTTGGCAACTCATAAAAGTTGGAGGGAACCTCCTGTCCACTTGATCTGTCCAGTGGCCACTTGGCAGCCAAGCCTTGCTGTGCAGCAAGCCAGCTCCTTTCCTGGAGCATAGCATACCTGAGCACAGCTATACAGTGGTGCAGGGTTTATGTAAAACAGATGGCAAAAACCAGGGCAGCATGGAGTGCATGGGAGAGAAGTTACAGAGGTTTTAGCAAAATCGTTTGGTGCAACCATTTCTTCCTTTTTAGGCAACCATATAATGTAAGAACAACAAAATTCTTGATGAAAGGGCAGTAAATTCAGAAGGTTGCTTTTTTTTTCATGTAGAATACAATAATTCTAACTGACCATTTGAATTTACTGACAGTACTGAATTTACTTGCTTAGAGGCAAGTGCCATGTTTAAACATAAGTATTAGGATAATTTGTTGACAGATTATATTTGTAGATGTGCAGTATGTATAAACTTACCTTGAAATTCGTGCTGTGGGACTTAACTATCTACAGATGTTTGGACACACTTTTTTCAAATAAAATCATGTATGTAAGGATCCGAAATGGGTGCAAAAGTTTATTGTTCCAGGAATTCAGAGGCATCATGGCAGCTTACTGCATTTGTAGGTCTGGTCAAAGAATGTTATATTTACTTACTCCTTTAACATCTTTTCAAGAACAGATTGTGCAGTTACAAGCAAACAAGAAATAAGCTGAAAACTAGATCCAATCTTTATGTAAATTTTTATAGATCTATGATTACAGAATACCGCAGCCAACTTGGCCAGAAAAGAACAGCTGCCTACGTGTGCTGAAACACCAAAAGCAAAGGAAACTTTTAGCAGTACCTGAAAGAGGCTGCTGCTTGCTCTGGTTATTCTTTTGGAGTACCGGTGGTAGTCTACTCAGGCTCAGTAATTTTTCACGGAAGAGAAGTATGAGGATATGCCTGGGGGGAATCTTCAACTGGTATAGAGCCAGCAAAGATGACTAAATGTCCGTGGAATGGATGTGGGGAACTTCTACTGCATTTCCAGCTGCTGGTATTGCCCTTGAAGACTGATTACTTCTGCTCATAGGTTTTAGAGTTTAGCACCTTAGAACGTTCTAAATTTTGCAAGGGCTAAGTTTGGAAAATAAAAAATAATAGTCCAGTACTAACCCGTCCCTTGTCACACGCATCCCAATGCGCAGCTCAGGCAAACCTGGAATTTGGAAGCAGCAGCGAGTCCAAACCACAGCACATAGTAAGTTAGGATCTGGGGGTGAGATGGCACACCATGGAGGATGGTGGGACCACCCATCCCAAGAACATGATTTATTTCCATTGAAGTCAGGGGAAATACTTCAACTTCATTGAAGTTGGATCAAAACTCTGCATTTTTCCAACCTCTTTTTCCTCTATTACCTTGAGGAGGCTGTCAGAAATTTGATTTGACTCTCCTAAAGCAAATAAAAAATATTCTAGACCTTTGCAAATCTCCGACTGTATGAACATGGATATATCAGTACTTATGCTTCTGTACTGAGTTTATGAGAGCAGGGCCCCTTTCAAACAGAGGTACAGTGATGAAACATATTGCCAAGGGTTTTTCAATTGCTCATGCCTTCAACAATCAGAAAGAAACCCCTGCTGTCCATTTCAACATTCACAGAGCCGTGGTTTTTAACTGAAATACCTAGGCAGTAGTAAAGTTACAGAAAGTTCAGTGATGCGTATTACTCCACTGATCATTGACTAAAGTGCTTTTGACTGGTCTTCTTGGGTAGGACAATGTCCTTACACCCTGTAGAATTAGTAAGCAGTATATCTTTCAGGACTGGAAACAAAAGGCTGCAAGTTATAGTGTGAATATCACATCTTCCTCACTTAATAACCAGTTTTGATAATTTATTGCAATGTCATACTCATGGTGTTGCCATCTAAAGTTGTGTCATTGCTTCCATTGAAAAAACAAATTCCAGATATGTACTGCAGCTTGAAGTTTGCTTCTGTAAAGTCTATGTTTCAGAGCAGATTTTTTTTTTTAATTGGCACACGCTTTCTCATTCTAAGTTTAATTTACAATGAACAATTTCTTAATTTATTTCAGCTTGGCTACATTAGTCCACTTCCATAAAAGTAAAATACGGACAGTCAATTTCTCATGATAATGAGAAATGAGACCAAAACAAATCCCCAGAGAAAAATCTAAGTAGGAAGTTTGTGAACAGTTTGTGACTGTGGTCATCCATCTGGTCTGAAACATGAGAGAAGATGTAATCATTCTAATGAGAGAAATCTATATTTCAGATTAAAATCCTTCAAACGAAGTTACTTCAAATGAAAACGTTATACCCAAGTTGCCTTTTTTGGGGGGAGGAAGGGGCTGGATGGCAGAAAATTGGATTAGCAATCATGCAGCAGAAGTGGAGTGGCTCAGATAAGATGGCTCATGCTAGAAGCAAAAGCCAAGAGCACTGAACTCTATGAAAGAAATTCTCCAGGCTGCAGTTAGAGTACGTACTATGGCTATTGCTTTCCTCCAGCTGCTCAAGAAGTGTTTCTTTTCTTTCTTGTAAGTACAAGATGTTTTTTATAGTGCTGTGTCCTAAAAAAATGTTTATTTGTTGACTTAGACTACCATTTATCTTAACTTCAACACAGCTATGAAATAAGATAATTGGATGACTTCAACAAAGTCTTCCTTATTCCTTTTCTTAAATAATATTTGAGCTTTTCATCTCTAATGCTGCATTTTACAGCATTTGGAAGCCAAATATGAGAGCTGTTCATTTGGCCGGTTGTTGGGCCAAGGGAGATCTAGGTTGGACATCATGAAAAACTTCTTTACAGAAAGGAATAGGCTCCCCAGGGAGGTGGTTGAGTCACCATCCTTGAATGTGTGTAACAACCATCTGGGTGTGGTGCTCAGGGATATGATTTAGTGGTGGGTTGTTAGGGTAGTATGGTTAGATTGCAGTTGGACTTGATGATCTTGAAGGTCTTTTCCATCTATGATTCTGTGATTCTGTTGCAGGAGTCAAGAATGATTTTACAGGAATAATGCAAAGAATAAATTTAATCCTGAATGTTCTTGGCATTTTTTCCCATCCCTTTCCCACTGTTCTCTATGAATTGCTGCTCTTGAATAGTGAGCTATCAAGGATCAAGAGTGCTGGATTTATGTTCAGGACAGCTTTTCCCACACTTTCATCTCCCAGGTTTTCTGGCCATCCAAAATAAAACATATTGAAGTACTGCAGAAATTTCATGGAGCAGTTCTGGGCAGGTAACAGCTACAAAAGTTCCCCACAAAACTGCTCAACTGTAGTATTGGTTAAGCTATTCTAGAGATCCTCAAGTAAAAAAAGAAATTCTGAATGTCCTTAATCATTACAGTGCTTTCCCTCTGCTGCATGCTCTTCACAGTATTGTTTCTGGACTCCTTTAATACGACTGCCGTGAACATCTTCTTTCTCTAAAGAATAAAGCAATCTTTTGCAGAATAAATTGGAAATAACTCAGATCACTTTTTTTTTCCCCTCACAAGAAAAAAAAGAATCTCATCTAGTTGCTCACTGTCAAAATATAATTCAGTTGTACCACCATTTCACATGAAATCTTCCTGCCCCTCGGCTCATCCTAACCCAGGTCCCAGATCTCTTATTCGAGCAGGTGAAATTCTGCAAAGGCTACAGGAGAATCTGCTACTTCTTCCCCTATGAGTTATGTTTGGTGTCTTACATCTTTTTATGACACCTCCACATCTCTGGAACATATGGAGGGTCCTCCCAAGCTGAAATCTAGTGTCACAATATTTATGGTTTTGATAGATTAACGATTATTAAACTGTAGATTTGACCTCAATCTATGGATTCTATCTTCCTTTCAAAGCCAACACAATTTCTCATTAACTCTTTTAGTAATTTCACATTGATAAACAAAAGTTCCACCAAAAAAATACATCCCTGTCATCTCTTTCTGGTTTCAATAGTGCTAGCTCCCAGGTCTTTCCTCCTGTTTTGGGAAGTATGGCTTCATGAGAAAGAAAATTGCAGCTGATTGCAGTGAAATGCTTGGCTGGATTGTAGCTGAGGCTTGTGGGGAATTTATTTTTGTGGGCAAGAAAAAGAAATATTTTGGGATGCATAATTATTACACAGACTCTGATGCTGTCTTTTACTGTTACATCTCCTACCATTGTCTGAATATCTCAGCAATATGTTCATAAAGGCTCCAGGCTTCCATCATTAAGGTCACACTGCAGAGTAACTCTCTGGACAAACCGTGATGATACAGCAAGATCATAGACTCTGCAAATGAGCTTCCTGCTGATAGGAAGCTGATTACTGATAGGAAACACCTGAGAACTGCTCATCTGCAGTAGAGCAAGAACCACATGAATTTTCTGCCACATTTAAGACGCTCTAACCTTCTATCACTTTCCTCTTTCTTCCTTTTTCTCCTTGTTCAGCATTCCCTTTTTTAGGGCAGTCTCATTACTTGATTAAAGATAATGTTTATTTTGTTTTAGTCAGTTTATAACACTCCATTACTTTATCATTATGCTAGAATTCTATTTCATTATAAGTTGCCCTGCTAATATGGGGACCATCAATTGCTGATGTTCCATTCACTTCAGATCAGACATCCAATCCTGCGTTCACAGAAGAGTCCATTTTACACTAAGATGACTTTTACAGTAGACTAGAAATAACATGATTAGTGTGATAGTACACTTTCCAATCACAAATTCAAGATTGAAGATGCGTGCTATGGACCATCATGTGTCATGAGTGAAAGATAAAATAGCAGAGTTGTAACAGTGTGTTTCAGGATTCAGCTAGGTACCTTGCATTGCTACATTCAAGTAAGGAGTGCAATGATTTTTTTAAAAAGGTAACTAAGCATAATAATTACACCCTGATGCTGTGGCTCTTTCTACCTGCTTACTAGAAGTTTGCATTTCTTTAGACTCTTACCATTTATTTGGCTGACACCATTCCCTGAAAGTTGGATTAGATGTCCTTGTTGAACCACTAGTATTACTCGGTTTGGATTTGAGCAACATTTCATTGTATTATTTTGGGGCCATTCGTTCCAAAAGAAAAGAAACCAAACTGTTTCCCTGTTTACTGCTCCTCAATAAAGTCATTGAGGAATTTTCTGGTGTTGGCCCACAACAAGCTGAGTCCAGTATGAAAACCTGGTGGAGGGAAGAACCACCAGTGAAAGCTTTGCTTTTCCCATACATGCATACCACACTAATAATCATCAATAGAGACGGTGAAAGGGAAACGTGTTTTAAAGCATATCCTTTATTATGATATTGTCATGGCTACTTATGTACTGATTTTCATCCCATGTCATCCTTCGGAATATCAACATGGTTGCATCAAGAGCAATCCTATGAAAAAATGTATCATCATATTTGATTTTTATTAACTGCTGGTATAATGGACCATTACGCTTTCATACAATACCTAAAATAATCTGGTATGTAGGCAAACAATTCCCCCTCCCTCTTCCTTTTGCATTTCTGAATGCATTCTTTCAAAGAGTTATCCATAGACCTCTGCTAAAAACATAAGAACTGCTTCATACATTACAGTTTTTGTGATAGAAGTGAGATAATTAATCTCCCTAAACTTTAATATCTACAACATGGACCCTTCCCTAAGCCCCCTTTGAAATTAGCAGGGAGAAATAGGAGCTGTGTGAATGAGTATTCAGCTGGCTAGTTCTAGGTATCTAATTTAACCTTAGATAAATCAAAGCCTGGAAGTGTTATTTTCTTGCCACTGACCACAGTGGGAGCTTATGAGGACCATTTTTGATGTAA
The DNA here is from genome assembly GCF_016699485.2 of Gallus gallus. Lineage (NCBI taxonomy): Eukaryota > Metazoa > Chordata > Aves > Galliformes > Phasianidae > Gallus > Gallus gallus. The sequence continues at coordinate 100,621,615 of NC_052534.1, forward strand.
ACCTCTATATTTGGCCAGATGGATCACATCTGGCTCTCTTTATTTATGTGTATTGTTCAGAAGGCATCTAATTTCAAGTGTTAGGCAACTAACAATAACAACAAATTCTTTACATACTGTAGCTGCTACAGGCTCTTGCTTGGATACAGTGATGTGTACTGCCACTTGTCACAAGTCTCTGCATGAAAAGTATGTGTGCAGAAACTTAGACCATGTTTTTGTCTGAATTTTCACTGGTAACTGCATTTTGATGTTTTGCTGAAAAAGTTACTTTTTTTCCACCACTTGCACACCATCGTTTGCCACATTATTAATGGCTCAGAAGAAGTTAACAATCTGTCTGGCAACAAACTCCAGATGAAGGGTGATCACATTGGAATACAACTTCCCAAAGACATCTGTGGGGATAGCTCAGGCTGCACTTCTTAGGAATGTATGATTTTCTTAATAAGGCTAAGGATGTAATTAGAGTCCTAATTCCATGCATAAGCTGTGCAGCCAGCTCTGCACCTGTCACTCTCAAATCACATAAAGTATCCATATCTGCCCTTACTCGCCTGCCTTATACGTTCTTTCCAAATCTTCCTGAGACACACTAAATCTTTTAGCCTCAAGAGAGATACTCTTCACTGGGTTAAACCACAGTGCAACTTCTCTGGCAAAGCAGCTCTAACAATGAGGTTTTGTGCTGAGTGTCTTTGAGAGGTATTTATTACTTGAGGCCATACACTCTTTTACAGGCCAGCATACGCTTTCATTGTTTTATGTGAAAAAAATAATTACGCAATGCTGGGTTAGTATAAGCTTCCTGGAAGCAAACAGCGAGCTATTGTGTAATAACAGATGTTATTGTATAGGATTTTTCAGCATTTATTATAGACCAGCAAACAAGGGCACACTTTGAATGGAAAGCACTGCATTAACATGCCTAGAAGTCAAGGCTTTCTTCAAGTACTTCCTAATAAAAAGAAAAGCAATGTTGAACTTCCAACATAGACAACTCTGATAAAGACATTACATGATAAATCTAAAACACTGGTAGTCACCGAGGGGCATAAATACATTGCTGCTAGTGATTTCTGGAAGCTTAAGAGTCAATGAAAACAGTTTTCATTCCTCTGTTTGGTGGTGGTACTGGCATGCAGTAGGAGTTGCCTTAGGGATAACAATCACAGAATAGAAAACTAGTGTCCCTCATGAATGGAAATAGCACACACTCTGACAGCAGATACAATAAGATACTTGAAAGGATGTAGCATTTGTAACTTTTGTTGTTTAAGTAGACATCTTGTTCTTCCTTACGTTTACTAGATCCAAACATACTCAGTTAAACTGAGTATTGCACTAAGCCTTGAAGAAAATATAGTGTCTGCTGGTACCTGGAAGCAGAGAAACTGCTTCTGAAGGTCCTTTACAGTACCAGGCAAAGTGTAAGTAGAAATATCAATAACCATACATAAAAAGAACTAGACTCACCCAACTGCTGATGAGGATCCTCTGACTACAGAATGTTCCTTCTCAGGAAGTTGCCTTCACCCAGGAGAGATTCTCCCTTTGAAGGCTGTAAGAGATTATCCCTTTTGCACCTTTGTCTCCGAGCTTGCTGAGGAACAAAGATGGACAAGTCCAGACAAGTCCTGGTCAAAGTTGGAAAAACCTTTTCTCTGAAGATTTGCAGGCCAGGGGCAAGGAGTGAGAGATAAGCATCAGCTTAATGGCCAGCAAGCAGTCTTTCATGTGTGCTCATCTCGTGGGAGATAGCCACCCCAGGAATGCCTGCATGTGACTCTTACCAAAGTGCCCAGGAACGCCACATTGGCAGAAGTAGGATAAAAAAGGGACCTACAACAAAGAGGGTAGGTGTCTGACATCAGATGCCTCATGATGTGATGCCTGCCTGCTGAAGGACTCTTCTGGACCTGATCTGTTTTTACTTGCTTGCTGCTCTCCTCCCCCTGTGCTTTTGCCTTGGACCATCGGAATGGCATGCAATGGGATGCTGCTGGATCTTGGTGGTGACTATCCCCACTTTACATAATTCTTGCTCCTTTCCTATCACCTGCTTTCCCTTCCCCATCACCCTAATTCATAATAGGCACCAGCCTCCCCTTCCCCATCTCCCTGATTGATTAGCATTTGTAATAAACTGATCAGACCACCATTTGAACTATTGTTTCTTAATCCCACATTGGGTATACATATATTAAAAGAACTACCTCTCACTCTAATATTCAGAGTGAAACAGAGGCTAACCCTTAAATGAGACCATGGAGGGGTGGACCTTCTGGTCATGTGGAAAGCACAGGTGAATTGCTTGCACCTGTATTTCCTGGCCCAGCCACTCTCTTCACTCAATCATCATAGAATCATAGAATCCTTAGATTTGGAAGGGACCCCTGAAGACCATCTAATCACACTCCCCTGCAATGAAGAGGTACATCTTCAGCTAGATGAGGTTGCTCAGGGCCTTATCCAGACTTACTTGCCTTGAAAGTCTCCAGGGACAAGGCATCAACCACATCACTGGGCAACCTGTTCCAGTGCCTCACCACCCTTACTGTAAAAGAAGAGCTTTTCCTTATATCTAACCTAAAGCTACCCTCTTTGAGCTTGAAACCATTTCCACTTGTTCTATCACCACAGACCCTGCTAAAGAGTCTTCCTCTTCTTTCCTGTAGCTCCCCTTAAGATATTGAAAGGCCACTATCAGTTCACCTCACTGCCTTCTCTTCTCCAGGCTGAACAGCCCCAGCTCTCTCAGCCTGTTCTTGTAGAAGTGTTCCATTACATGAATCATTTTTGTGGCCCTTCCCTGGACATGCTCCAACAGGTCCATGTCTCTCCTCTACTGAGGACTCCACATCTGGATGCAGTACTCCAGGTTAGATCACACAGAGCAAAGTAGAGAAGTATGATCACCTCCCTCACCCTGCTGGCTATGCTTCTTTTGATGCAGCCCAGGATACAGTTGGCTTTCTGGGCTGCAAGAGCACATTGCTGGCTCATGTCCAGCTTGCCATCCATCAGTACCCTCAGGTCTTTTTTGGCAGAGCTGCTGTCAATCCTTTCATCCCCCAGTTTGTATTGGCAGTGGAGGTTGCCTCAACCCAGGTGCAAGACCTTGCACTTGGATTTGTTGAACCTCATAAGGTTCACCTGGGCCTACTGCTCAAGCCTGTCTCAGTCTCTCTGGAAAGCATCCCATCCCTCTGGTGTGCCAACTGCACCCCACATCTTGGTGTCAGCAGCAAACCTACTGAGGGAGGACTCAATCTCACTGTCAGTGTCATTGACGAAGATATTAAAGAGTATTGATCCCAGCACCAACCCCTGGGGGACACCACACATTACTGATCTCTGTCCAGATGTTGAGCCACTGACCACCACTCTTTGGACTTTATCCTGCAGCCAGTTCTTCATCCACTGAACGGTCCAAGTTCAGTTCAAGCTGTGACATAACAGTTCCCCTACAGTTTCACTGCTCAAGTCTCATTGAGACACAAGATGAAACTGCCTTTTGAGAACTGTGTTGCAACCTTGGAAGACATGGCAATGAAGGGAGGGCTGTTTAAGTAGACTAAGACACAGTTTCAGCCCTCACACTCTCACTATTAACTGCTATTAACTATTAAACTGTCCTTCCATCTGCATGAACTTGAATCTTAGGACACATTTCAAAGCACCTAACAGGAGCACAGTGTCAGCATTAATTTGATATATCTAAAGCAGAAATCCCCATAAACCATGCTTGCCCCAAGCTTTTTTGGGCCTGATCTACTTAATATCTTTACTGGTGATCTGAACAAGGGGATTGAGTGCACCCTCAGTAAGTTTGAAAATGATACCAAGGTGGGAGGAAGTGGCAATCTGCCTGAGAATAGGGAGGCCCTTCAGAGGGATCTGAACAGGCTGGATCAATGGGCTGAGGCCAGTGGGATGAAATTTAACAAGATCATGTGCTGGGTCCTGCATTTTGGCCACAACAACCCCAGGCAATGCTACAGGCTTGAGGCAGAGTGGGTGGAAGACTGTGTAGAAGAAATGGACCTGAGGGTGTTGATCGTCACTCAGCTGAACATAAGCCAGCAGTGTGCCCAGGTGGCCAAGAAGGCCAATGGCATCCTGGCTTGTATCAGAAATAGCATAGTCAGCAGGAGCAGAGAGGTGATCATTTCCCTCTACTAAGCTCTGGTAAGGATGCAGCTTGAGTACTGTGTTCCATTGTGGGCCCCTCACTACAAGAAAGACATTGAAGCCCTGGAGCATGTCCAGAGAAGGGCAATGAAGCTGGTGAGAAGTCTGGAGCGCAAGTCTTATGAGGAGAGGCTGATGGAACTGGAGAGATTGTTTAATGTGGAGAAGATGAGTTTCGGGGGTGACCTTATCACTCAGGTGGGGGTCTACCTCTTTTCTCGCCTAACTAGTGTTAGGATGAGAGGGAATGGCCTCAAATTATTCCAGAGGAGGTTCAGGTTGGGTATTAGAAAAAAATTCTTGTTCAAAAGAGTAGTCAGGCACTGAAACAGGCTGCCTGAGAAGGTGTTTGAGTTACCATCCCTGGAGGTGTTCTAGAAATGTTTAGATGTTGTACTAAGGTACATGGTTTAGTGGGGAAATATTGGTGATAGGAAACCAGCTGGACTAGATGATCTTGGAGATCTTTTCCAGTGTTGGTGATTCTATGACTCTAAGCTTGTTATTAGTTTTTACAGGAATCAGCCTGGTATTATCCATTTCCTGTGAAACAGCAGTCATATCTGAGTTGTAATTTTTTCTGGACACAGCACTTGATAATGTTTTATAATCTTGTAGCTTCTGGTTAGTACATCAGTAACTCTAAAAGCCCTAACTTACACTGTTTCTCAGCATACAATTAATCTATCTGTGTCCTGAATTATTATTATTTTTTTTCAGATAACTCTATCTTGCCTTTCATTCTGTTCTGTAAGTTTTTTCCTTACAGACAGTATATATCAGACAGTTCGTAAACTATCGATACAAATTAGGATCTTTTGGTTTCCACTGCCTCCTATTCTGTAGTTTTGACTAAAATCTATTCTGTTTCACTTCAAATACATTCAGAACCACGTTCCAGACATCATTTTCTTGGTTGTTTATTTCAGCCACAACATTTGACTTTTTGAAGGTTTATTTCAAGATACGAGCGTTCAGATTCTTCCATTAATGTTTTGGCTTTCCACACCAGCAAAATGTCACCCACCACCTCCATCCTTTTGATGATCAGATGACAAGACTGAAGGGCTGTAACCAGTGTGGCTGCACATCCACAATGCCCTCTGCTCCCACACGTGGTGATGTGAAAGCAAAGCTGACAGTAGTGCTCTGTCATCAAAATAGTGCTCTCCAACAGGTGATCTCCATCTATATTGTCTACTAGACCAATTTTACTAAAATCAGTTTGAGGTTTTATCTATTAATCCCTGTGGAAGTAGCATTCACAAAACCTTATCAGGAATTTCCCTAAGTTCTTCTCTTCCATAATGTCTTCATGGCAATATGTGGCTTAATAGCCAGAACTAATTTTTCTTTCTGTCAATAACAGTGTCATTGCTGTCCATATTTGATAAATTCCTCTACAACTTCATATTACACTCAAATTTCAGGCAGTTCACGTATGGGACTATCTTTCACTATATCACAATATCAGGCCATGGTACTAACTGCCACTCTTGGCATGCAGTTCATCCAAGGAAAAAGAGTATTATGTTACTCCTACAGACACATATGCTCTGTGGGACAATTTCTCATTTCAGCCACAACGCTATAAATCTGGAATAATTCCACCTCAAAGCTGCTCTTCTGCACCAGAACGTGGTGTATTATATCTACTGTTTGCTGTTAAACATGGGGGATGACTTTTCCATTTATACATAATTTCTTTCAGCTTTAGCATTATTTCAAACTTTGCATGCCAAGCTAGCTATGATTCAAATGGCACAAAAATAAATCTCTTCCTCTTTTCTCTCTGCCTTTTTTTTTTCTTACTGAATAGAGGAAATGTGCTAATTAAGTCCTTTCCTTATTAAAGACAGATATGTATTTTCAGCAGTTTACTAGAAGTGTCATTTCTAAAAATATATGGGAAACTGAGAAAAAAAAAATAATCACTTCAAATATTCCTGCAGGAAGCAAGGATGCTTCTTAATTCCCCTTCAGAAGTACTTCCATACCCAATAGCAGGCAACTACTATTGGGTTTCACTTACACCCTGACATATCCTGTCCTCACAGAGACCCATCTAAGTCTTGCCTTAATTACATTCACTCCATCTTAATGTACTAGTAGTCAAGTAATGTCATCAAGATGTGATAGTGCTTACTCTGGAAAGTACTGGTTTCCATACTTCAGCTAGTAATATACTGTGTCACAGAGAACTGCATGGGCTGTGTTGGTGTTTTCAGGTTGTTTTGAGACTCTCAGAAGGCAGGAACCAGAAGAGTGTTGAATAACAACCAGAAAGTTCCCCCAAAGGGTCTTCTACTTTACTAACTAATATTTCTCAACCTCAATAAAAGAAAAAGCAGTGATCAACAACGAAGAATGGTGTAAGTGATTCTTTGAAATTAATTAATTTCCAAACAGATGAATATCTCTTAAAATGTCACCAAGATAATTAGACAACAAGATCAGTGCCTTGTTTTCAGATTTCAAGGCATCCTGTCCAGTGGCCAAGAGAGATGGGGAAAGGCACTTTGATAATCCCATTTGTTTATTTCTAGGAACATCCATATGGCAAGTCAGTACAAATCAAGGGACACTACAGTAATTCTTCTTCAAATGATATTGTAAATGATATTTATAGAATCATAGAATCACCAAGGTTGGAAAAGAATCATAGAATCAACAAGGTTGGAAAAGACCCACAGGATCACCCACTCCAACCATCCACCCATCACCAATAGTTCTCACTAAACCATGTCCCTCAACACAACGTCCAAATGTTCCTTGAATGCTTCCAGGGTCTGTGACTCCACCACCTCCGTTGGCAGCCCATTCCAGTGCCTGACCACTCTTTCAGAGAAGTAGTATTTTCCAGTGTCCATCCTGAACCCTCCCTGATGCAGCTTGAAGCCATTCCCTCTAGTCCTATCACTGGTTACACGAGAGAAGAGGCCAACCCCCAGCTCACTACAACCTCCCTGCAGGTAGTTATAAAGAGCAATAAGGTCTCCCCTGAGCCTCCTCTTCTCTAGACTGAACAATCCCAGCTCCTTCAGCTGCTCCTCATAAGGCCTGTGCTCCAGACCCCCAGTTTTGATGCCCTTCTCTGGACATGTTCCAGGGCCTCAATGTCTTTCTTGCAGTGAGGGGCCCAAAACTGGACACAGTACTCAAGGTGTGGTCTCACCAGTGCTGAGTACAGCACTGTTCCTGCTGGCAACACTGTTTCTGATGCAAGCCAGGATGCCATTGGCCTTCTTGGCCACCTGGGCACACTGCTGGCTCATGTTCAGTTGAGCATCAATCAGTACCCCCAGGTCCATTTCCTCTACACAGTCTTCCAGCCACTCTGCTCCAAGCCTGTAACATTGCGTGGGGTCATTGTGGCCAAAATGCAGGACCTGGCATTTGGTCTTGTTGAACCTCATCCCATTGACTTCAGCCCATTGATCCAGCCTGTTCAGATCCCTCTGTAGGGCCTTGCTAGCCCCAGGCAGATCGACACTTCCAGCCAACTTGGTGTCATCTGCAAACTTACTGAGGGGGCACTCAATACCCTCATCCAGGTCATCAATAAAGATATTGAAGAGGACAGGCCCCAGCACTGACCCCTGGGGAACACCACTCATGACCGGTCACCAGCTGGATTTAACTCCACTCACCACCACTCTGGGCCCAGCCCTCCAGCCTGTTCCTTACCCAGCCAAGAGTGTACCTGTCCAAGCCACGGGCTGCCAGCTTCTGCAGGAGAATACTGTGGGAGACAGTGTCAAAGGCTTTGCTGAAGTCTAGATAACATTAACAGCCTTTCCCTCATCCACAAGACAGGTTACTACATCATAGAAGGAGATCAGGTTGGTCAAGCAGGAACTGCCCTCATGAACTCATTTTGGCTAGGCCTGATCCCCCAGTTGTCCCACACATGCCGCATGATCTCCCTCAAGACAGTCTGCTCCATAACCTTCCCTGGCACCGAGGTCAGGCTAACAGGCCTGTAGTTCCCCGGATCCTCCTTACAACACCTCTTGTAGGTGAGAGTCATGTTGGCAAGCCTCCGGTCTTCTGGGACCTCACCAGTCAACAAGGAGCGCTGATAGATGATGCAAAGCAGCTCGGCTATCACCTCCACCAGTTCCCTCAGCAATCTCAGGTGAATCTCATCCGGCCCCATGGACTTGCGGTAGTCCAGTTGGAGTAGCAGGTCTCTGATTGTTTTCTCCTGAATCATGGGGGATTTAGTCTGTTCCTCAGAATGTTTAATAGAAAACAACAAAATAATGACAACAACCTACTTGATGTCTAATTAGAAATTGTAACTATTCTGACAATATTCTAACTGCAAGAGATTTTCAAAGGCAGAGAAAGCACTGAGGCCACCAGCAATACACCAGCAAGTGAGTTCTGAAGACTTTAGGGATGCAATAGAACATGAACACATTTGTGAATGTGTCTAGAATTTCCTGGTGCCAGTTATCTTCTCTGATCAGTGTAACTTTCAGCAGGCAAACCACAGTATGCAGGATTTTTATACGTCCTGAGTAACTACAGAAGTTAAAGTTTAAACTGTACCCTCTCCAAAAAGCATGTGGAAATGTAAAAAATCAGGCAAAGTATCGAGCATAGCGAAATGTTAGGAAGAAGCTCCTGAGATCTATAAATAAGCAAAAACTGTCAGAGTAGACTAGAAGAGCAAATACAAGTCTTTTCTGACTCAAATATTCACTCCTGCTACTAAATAGTGCTTTTATAAAGGAGTAATAAACTATATCCACTAACTGTCAATGTCTCTATTCTCAACTCTGTGTTATGAAGATCACTATCTAGGAGTAAACTTCCTCTAAGATAAAACAACAAGACTGCAAACTTTGGAGACAATAGCAAGATTGTCCCCCAAACTGAAGACACTAATCCTTAAGAATTCTAAAGAATATAGTATATTCTTCAGATTGAGCCTAGCACAATTAGACTTTGTTAAAAATTGACTCCCAGCAATACGGGGGGTGGAAGGATAGGTACAGTTCTCGTTTGTTACTTTCTTTCAATAGACCAAGTGGCCAAATTTTGCCTTTAGAATATATTTGATCTATATTCTCCAGAGCCGCATTTTGTGCATTAAGGGATATTTTCACACATGGTTTTAGGAAGCTTGCTTCGGTTAAATATCTCTTCATTAAATTAGTAACTCTGATGTAGATGGTTGACATTAGATTATTGCAGCTTACTCAAATGAATGAGGACGATATGGATCTAAGCTATATATCAAGAATATAAAAAGAAGAAAATAACTCATGTTGGAGTAACTGCTTTTGCCAGTAATGCAGCTGGCAATACAGCTGTGACTCTGCAGAAAATAACTTTTATCTCCAGTCTTCTTATGTAAAGCAACAATTAAGTAAAACAGAACCATATGGTATTACTGATGGGAAGGAGTTCTTTGAAATATTTTTAGTTTAAAAAAAAGAGAAGAAAAGAGAGAGAGAGAATATGAAAGTGTATATTTAAATGCATTGCTTCTATTAGATCAGTGTTGAAAAGTGAAGGGGACAATACAGCAGTATGAAATTGATAAAACATAATTGGCCCTGCTCTGCCTGTGGCACGTGCAGAACTTATGCTATTGCATAGTTAGAGCTACTTATATAACGCGACATGCCTAACTACTTCCAGCTCCAGCTTTTGTTACACCCACTGGTGCTTCCTGCTAGTTCCCCTCTGTACAGCACGCCGGGCACATCTATCTACAGCTGCTAATTAACGTTTGGCTTCAGTTATGCTGCTCTTAAATGCTCATGGAAACAAGTATGGATGCTCTGGAATAAGTGCCACTTTTGTGGAGCAGGGTGTGCTCAGCCTATCTGAGCCTCTCCATGCAGTGTGGAAGAGACGGGCATTCTGGGTCAGGTGCTGAGGACCCCAGGCAAAATGTTTTCAGGTTTTCATATGTCTGAACAATGTGGGAGCTCCTGTGTCCCCTAAATACAGCTCTTCAAATGAGTTAGGCTCCATCTCACTGCATAAGTATGACTGCATCTATACCACACATAGTACAAAACAGTACACAACAGCTCACATCTACTTCTAGTGTGGAAGTATCTATCATCCTAGAATGATGGCATGGTGTTGTCTAATTTGATGGGACAAGGGGAAATGGTTTCAAACTAAAAAACTGGATATAAGGAAAATGTTTTTTATGATAAGGGTGGTGAGATACTGGCACAGGTTGCCCAAAGAGGTGGTAGATTCCCCATCCACAGAGACACTCCAGGTCAGGTTGGACAGGGCTCTGAGCACTGATTAAGCTGTAGGTGTCCTTGTTCATTGCAGGGTAGTTGGACTAGATGACCTATAATGGTCTCTTCCAACTCAAATCATTATATGATTCTATGACTCTGTGATTCTAATTTACATTCAAAGCCTTGAAACTCATGTGAATGCTATGGACAGGGGAGTAATACATGCATGATGGCGTAAAGTAATATCTTCAAACATCTCTAGTAGCCAAAACCAGTGGTCAATATCAAGAGTGTTCCATACTGGTAAACTCTTAAAAAGATGTTTTTTGAAAAAGATGTTTTGCTGTAAAGGCAGCAGAGAGCAGAAAGGAGCTATGGCTGTGAGTAGTGTATGAAGAAAATTATAACGCTAACTCGAATTTATAGTTCACATATTAACAAAAAGAATTCAGAAATCTACTCCTTTTTCTTCATTCTTGCTGAAACAATTTCTTCTTCTGCAATGTCAATTTACAATGTGGCTCACTCATGTCAATAAATTCAGCATAGACATAGACAGTAGCAAGTTTTGAAGGTTTTCTCATAAGCATAAGTTAGTTTGATGTAGGTTTTGTACAGATATTAGTTCTACAGGAGTGAGTGGCTTGTGTCACATGAGAGTATTTTGGTATAAGATGCAATTCACCCGTTTCTGCCCTCCAAAATGGTGCAACAGAACTCAGCCCGAACATAAAGTGCAGTAATTTTCCCTGCTGTGTTGTGAAGTCAGTACAAAGCTGACTGGCTGGCTTCAAATATTTGTTCGTGTCAGATTTGAGAATATCATGTTGGTCTGAGACAATCATTGAAGGGCTTTGGTTCTTGTCAACCTGTGACTTACACAACACTGTTCCCATATGTTTTATATTATTTGAAAGAAAGCTGGATCTACTTTACTTCAGATGAATACTAAAAAATATAAACATGTATAAATCTGAAAAAGAAAAAAAATATGGTATTTTGTCTTGTAAGACTGCCCTCCCAGGATTGAGAGAAGGTCATGTCCCTCAGGAGGAGCAGTATGGCACAGGTTAAAGACTATAATCTAAATTCCACCATAGTAAGTAAAATTGTAGTGACACAGACTTACCATCTCAGTCCAGGCTGGGAGTTAGGCTTTATCTCATTTTCAGTTACAAGAAAACTCCTGAATAAGTTTTTATTTCCTCTTTTTCTCTATGTCTCAACCTCAACAAGGCCCATACAAATTTTCAGCATATGAAAATATTCTGTTTCACTCTGACCAAAGCTTCATGGAAAGTCAGAAAACATGTAGGCCTTTACAGAGCGCAGAAAGACAGCTTTCTGTAAAATATCCAGTCTGATTTTAAATTAACATGAAAAAAAAATGTGTTTGCAGTGTTCTGGGAGGAAAATCTAACCCCAAAAGTGCAAATTTAAAATTGCACTGGGTTTTTTGTGGGGTTTTTTCTTTCCAAAAAACTCTAGCCAAGGAAACCAATAACATTTTGCTGGAATAAGTTTATTTGTTTTGAACTGGGCTGACTCAAACAGTAAACTTCACAACTTTGTTTTTTCTTAATTGTGTTGCAAATGCTTTGCCAAATATTCTCGCTGATAATCAAAGCAGTGGTCACTCCCTGGAGTATGCTGGGAGACAAATTTCAGTTCCAACTCCTTGGATGCTCAACCCAAGTAGATGGTTGAGAATGAGACACTACAACTGCAGCTGAAAGCTTCATCTGTCAGAAGCAGGTGCTGCTTGTTTTCCAACAGTCTGCTCCTCAAATAAGATGAAATTACAAACAATTTTAGCTGCAGTGGACATTCTCTTTTTGGCTTAGTAGGGAGAGATTATACTAGATTGATCTTAGTTTTATAATGAAAATGTAGTTTTATGACGAAAGTGTAGTTTGCTCAACCTGTAAGGGTGAGATTACTAGCTGGGAACTCTTATCTAGAGTGAGCCAGAGAAGAAAATTGCAATAGTTAAAAACTAGAGTCTGGTTCCAAGAAACATTCTTATATTTCACTGTTTGTTTCAGCCTTAACTTACAATGAAAGCTTAAAATACTGAAAGTGTTCTGCAAGGGAAAACCTTCAGCTAGTCCTGACTCACTAACTGATAAGCACTCTGTTTACGTTGGTGTATCTGAATCTCAATGCTTCTGTTGTGTTTATTGAACAGAGAGGTATGCTGGATATCCAGATCAGTTCAGCATTAACTGCATCAGATCCAGAACTCCATTGTTCTATGAGAGCTTCATTATTTAAAAATGTCTGTGTGGGTTTTTTTTGTTTTGTTTTTTTCCATGTGGATCAGACTTCTTGGCCGCAGTGTGTCTCCTGCAATGTATTATCAGCATTATCAAAGGGAGACCTTAAACATCTCATTTTAAATCTGAATGTCTTGTGTCAAGCCAACAAACTAACAGTGCCAAAACCCAAGAAAGTCTGTGTTGGATGGATCTGAAGCAAAATTCTGAGCTTTGGTTTTCCAAATGGAATTTTTTTTTCCTTTCAGTAACATTGAAATTTACTGTTGAAAAAGTGAACAGTACACTGACAAAAATGGCTTGTGAGCTCTCATGTAAGTCATGTGTGAACTACCCAGGCTCTAGATTTAGGCTATTAGACTTATTTTTCTCTGGATATTGGGTATATATATTTATTTATATGCTCACATATAACATGGATATAGCAGTTCTTGTCATATTTTTTCTACTTATCTAAGGTTAAATCACATCAGATATAAAAATTCCATGTGTGTTCTTATAAGAATATGGGAGAATAGAACCAAGATGTTCTCATTATTCTGAAATAAGAAACTCCACCTAAACTTCGTTGGATAATTTATCATGCTGACATTACCATTTTTGAAATGTTGTATTTTCATAAGAGACCTTTTAAACCAGTTTTTATCTCTCTCTTGGTAGCAAAAGACACTCCAAAACTAGTGAATATATGTTAGAAAATGTTTACTTGAACTTTCTAAAACAAACTGTTCATCTTGGGTGTAACAGAAATGCTCTCTTTTTCTATTACTGTTCCCATGTCACTCTTCAGCAACTGGCCAACCAAAACACCTACTTACAAAGATGAACTATACCACTGCAAGCTCCTTGGCTACTCTACCATTGTGTTTCACTCGATAAATTTGTATTTAGCGCTTAATTTGTTCAGTATGACTTACTAATTTGGCAATATTTATTTTGGCAAGTAAAATACACGACAGATGCTTTAAATGTCCTGCTAAGTTCTTTGTTTTGCTTTGAGAGGTTTCTTTTCTTTCCTTTTTTCTTTTTTTCTTCTTTTTTTTTCTTTTTTTTTTACCCTTTTCTTTTTCCTTCATAAGAGGATCTAAGATATGAAAAAGCTCCAGTGTCGTGGACGGGGCTGAGTTTCCTGTTTATGAGTCACCATAAATATGAAAGGTGCTGGTTGACATTTCTCAGCTGAGGGATTCGACACAACACTGTGTTGAGAGCAAATCCCCAAGCAGGGTGGTCTTGCGTTGACATGCCGACCTTGTACATTGTTGAACAGAATCACTCTTAAAGAACAGTAGTTAAAGGAAAAATCAGCTTCTCTAGCAGCTATTTGTATTGTTAATCTATTCAGAAAAGTGTGTTATTGTGAATTTGCTGTGCAGAAACAATCACTGAATCATGGTTTCATAAGGAGAGCAATTAACAGAATGAACTTGGATTTATTCCTTATTCACAGAGCCTTTGATTACCCTCATTTCCCAGTGTTTCCAAGTCGCTTCTCAACACTCAAGTAGTCAAAGCATTGTTGCTAATGTGCAACCAAAGTAAACACAAGTGAAACATTTTACTGTCTTTTGTGTGCACATCTGTCTGGCATGTCTCTCTCAGTCACACCAGTGCTTTTAGTACATGGCTTTCTTTAGACAATTAATTGCAGGTGCAAAAAATGAAAATGTAGATATGGTTAATATCTGCTGAAAGTATGGAAGCTAGGTGGGACGTACATGAAGTGTACACTTAGAGGTTTGTGCTAAGATACGACTGAATTTTAAAGTGTAAGTAGATGAACTTATCACTGGTAAGAGTGTGCCTCAACCTTTCACTCTCCAGACTGTGGATACAAATTATTTGTGAGTGTGTGGGAGTTTTCTATCTAAGTTCTACCATTCTTGACTTTATCAGACCTGGGACCGTAACCTTCGTAGCAGTGTGATGTTGCAACATGTCACTAATGAAAGCAATGATTGGTATGAAATGTACAAGAAAATATATAGGAAAACACAGATTATGATATACTTTCAGTAGGCTCTGAGTGACATATTGTTTCATGTGCATTTTATTTAAAATATCCAGGAGAGGGAATATTTCATGTCATCAATAAGAAAAATGTGCTTACAGAACTTCAACATTTCTTGTTTCCATTCTTCATAATCAATGAAAAAAAAAATTCTTTTGGTCCTTAATACTTTGAAGGTATGCGTGATAGAGATTGGTGAATGGAAAATTATGAAGGTCAGATAGAAAGGAGGAAGATCTGGATAGAGGTATTTATGTTAAAAAACAAACAAACAAACAAAAAAAGATGGCAGAGCCAAGAACAGATACGAGTGTGGCAGAAGCATGACTTGAGTAATATTAAAAACCCTCATCATTAACTTTTTTGGCTTGAAGTCTAACTTTGTAATCTACTTTAAAATTTGGTGATGGTAAAATATACATAGATTAGAAGGAATACAAGACTGCACTCTATAAGTAAAGATACAAGTTTCTTGCATTAATTAATGATAATTTCAGATGAGTTAGTTTATTATTTTCTATTTTTTTTTCTTTTTTTAACGAGTTTATGTCAGCTTGAATAAGCAGGTAATGCTTATCATTCAAAATATAGAAGTTTTACTACCCCGTAGCCAAAGTCTGATTGGAAAAATCAAGAGTCAAAATATAAGTTTTGTACTGATCTTATTTTTCTTGTTTGCCTGTATGCCTTAGGTAAGCATAATACATTTGAATTATCAAACAAGAAATAAAATGCAACAGTTTGGGGTGACAGTTCAATACATATAGATCTCCATGTAAATATAATAAGAATATTCCCATGTGGTGTTTTCCATGGCATCTTCACATGGGGTGAAGCAAGTAATCTCTAGAGAGATTACTCTGAAAGTACTGCCTCCTATTTTATTATGTTGGCTCACAGCATCACAGACAGATGTTGGTGGTATGGCAATAGAGGTTGAACCTTCCCACCAATATTACATTACATGTTGCTATCGTGCAACAGATGGCAGCAGAGGGGAGGTCTGACAAAAGAGTGTCTGATATGCAAGTGCAGATGAAGCAAAGATGTGGAATTGAATTCCTCCATGCAGAAAAAAAATGGAACCCACTGACCTTCATCAATATTTGCTGAATGGTTGTGGAGACCAAACACTGAATGTGAGCATAGTGGGATGGTGGGTGGTGCATTTCAGTGGTGGTGACAATGACATGAAAGACAAGCCATGCTCTGGATGGCAATGCACAGCAGTCAATTCATGAAATGAAGAATGTCTCAATCAACTTGTCTGCATGAATTGGAGGATTATTACCACAAAATTCTGTACAGAGCTGAATAACGGTTTCAACATGTTGGAAATGATGGTGGCAACATTGGAATATCTCAAAGTTTACAGCAAGTGGGTCCCACAGACTTCTACCCAGGAACAGAAAGAATGCTGTACACCAGCTTTTTAGAACTTATTTTGGGCTGCAAGTGACAGATTTTGTCATTGTCATTGAAAAATAATGTTTTGTAGCTGAGAAGTTTTCTCTATCAAATAGTGTTATTGTGATCTTTGTATCTGTTGTAGCTTCTGCAGAAGTAAATAGGAGGCATTCTGTGGAAATAAATAGGAGTGACCTACATATTTGCAATCACAGGACTAGGTGAGGGGTCTGGAGCATAGGCCTTATGAGGAGCAGCTGAAGGAGCTGGGATTGTTCAGTCTGGAGAAGAGGAGGCTCAGGGGAGACCTTATTGCTCTTTATAACTACCTGCAGGGAGGTTGTAGTGAGCTGGGGGTTGGCCTCTTCTCTCGTGTAACCAGTGATAGGACTAGAGGGAATGGCTTCAAGCTGCATCAGGGAAGGTTCAGGCTGGATGTTAGGAAATGCTACTTCTCTGAAAGAGTGGTCAGGCACTGGAATGGGCTGTCCAGGGAGGTGGTGGAGTCACTGACCCTGGAAGCGTTCAAGGAACATTTGGACGTGGTGTTGAGGGACATGGTTTAGTGAGAACTATTGGTGATGGGTGGATGGTTGGACTGGGTGATCCTGTGGGTCTTCTCCAATCTTGGTGATTCTATGATTCTATGACTACTTCCTTGAAAGCAAAATTATCATTGCATATCACATGTATCACGTGCATAAATGTTTACAGAGTTGGGACACAAATTTCATCTTTTCTGAAGAGGGAGGAAACAGAGAACGTACATCGCTCACTTTTTTATTTTCCCATGTTTTTAACAATCTGATTCTTCTATTTATTTTTGCATATATTTGCCCTGCAAACAAAAAATACTGCATCAAGTTTTCAGCAACAACAAATATTCACCATTTCACTCATGTGATTGAAAATAAATATTCAGTGAAATGGTGCCACGGTTAAATAGCTTAACTGCCAACATCTGGCCATGCCAAGACAAAACATCCCAGGATACTTTCATATTTTGAAAGAGGTAATCTGTTTTTCTTTCCCAGCTTTGACCCAAGTCTTTTTTTTTATTTATAAAGCCTGAATAAGTTGGTAAAATTTTTCCATAAAACACTGTAATACATTTGCAGCAGAAGAAAATATATGGCATTCAAATTAGTGAAAGTCTTCTAAATTAACATAGTTAGCTTGACTCTGGGAATCTAAATTGCTGTTCATATTCCCACTATAAGATACAATATGCATAATAGAATGCAAACAATAACAACAACAACAAAAGGAAAAAGGCTAAATCACATAAGCTTTTAATAACATATATATATATATTTTTTATTTCTCATATTAGTTTTTCTTTGATACATTTTATGATTATGTCTCTGTCGCTGAACATATAATAGGGGATGTTTAAAATCATAATTTAGTATTACTGGCTTCTAAGTTGAATATACCATTCTTCAGTTTCTAATAACTGTTACCAAAAGATAAGATATTAATTCACCAGTAATTTTATTCTTTATAATCAAACATTATGTTAAACAAATACAGATAGAAGAAAAAATCATGTTCCAGTCAACTCAAAAATAACCTGTCAATAAAAAAGATTTCCATACAGTTTCTTTATACTCCTTGTTTAATTGACCAAACGGGGGCTCATGAAAAAAAAATGAAAAGCTTCCCCAAATTGTGATGTATTTCCCTGTTTTAAGAGATTTGTTCAAGTTTGTAATACTTCCTATCAGTTGCTGAATTCAGCAGAAATATAATAGGGATAGGATCCTGCAAATATTTCAGGAAAATTATTCAGAGCAGTTTCTGATAGCAAAACTCTAAAGAAATAGAAAATACTTTTCTTTTGATGGTCTGACAATGATAACACATAGCTCTGTACCCATACATGCTCTATTGATATTACCCGTAAAAGGCCCATGGTTCTATCTCTTGTTTGTCTTCTTCATTTTATTATCATTCTCTCTTGAAGGTCAGCAGTACTGGTCTCACAGAGACCATTAGCATGCTTTTGCTTATTTAATTCACTAACTGCTGAAGTGCATGCTGCTTTTAGTGGCACTCATACAACTCCAAGCACTGAAAGGTTTGGTTTCATGTACTTGAACTCAAGTGACACAAATATTTCAGTGGTGAATCAATACTGGGAAAGGATGGTCAGTAAGGTAGGGAGTGTTTATAGAAGATGTTTCATCACTACTAGTAAAACATGTCTTATTGTTAGTTCAGGAGGTGCTGGTATTTAGCTCTTTGAAGGAGGCTTCTGATAAGTCAACATCTCTCAGCCCATTAGTAAAATACAATTTAAAAATTGTGCAAGGTTAGAAATGTACCTTTTTGCAAAAGTGTGTAGATTAACCATTGTGAATTTCCAGGAAAAAAAAAAAAAAGACATTTTTCTTACTCCCTCATCATGAGTGAAATTGACAGTATGGAAATCACAGAATGTTTTGGGTTGGAAGGGATCTTAGAGATACCTAGTTCCAACTCCCTGCTATAGGCAGGGACACTTCCCTCTAGATCAAGTTGCTCAAAACCCCATCCAGCCTGGCCCTGATCACCTCGAGAGAGGGGGCATCCACAGCTTCCCTGGGCAACCTGTTCCAGCATCTCACCACCGTTGGAGTGAATAATTTATTCCTACTATCCAGTCTACTGGATAGTAGCCAGCCTACTACCCTCTTCCAGTTTAAAGCCATTTTGATTCATCCTGTCGCTACCTGTTCTTATAAAAAGTTCCTCCCCAGCTTTCCTGTACGCACCCTTCAGATACTGGAAGGCCGCTATAAGGTCTCCTCAGAGCCTTCTTTTCTCCAGGCTGAAGTGCCCCACCTCTCTCAGACTGTCCTCGCAGGGGAGGTGCTCCAGCCCTTAAATCATCTTTGTGGCCCTCCTCTGGCCGCGCCACCCCAACAGCTCAATGTCCTTCTTGTGTTGGGGGCTCCAGAACTGGCCTCTCAACGCAAGAAAATATTACAAAGTCCTTTTGAGTATTTCATTTGACCTGACTTAAAATTAACTTTTGCTACTTCCCTAAAAAAGCTGAGCTGTAACATTTTTAGGAGAACCTGTGAGTTGACTGTTATCTCACACCGTTCTTCACTGAAGCAAGAAGAGTGTTCCTTCCACTGCTCCAAAAACACAAAAACCTAGCATTAAGTTTAAACTGAAATGTCAGTCGCTGTTAAGGTCCTTTATTCAATTCTAAAATTGCTATTTTCCTACAATATAAAAAATTCGTATAAATAATTTCATACTGTTTCAAAGGCCTACATTTTTCAGTGCTTCTTCAGTGTGAGACTACTTTTTAGTTTACTGTCAGTTAATAAATGAAAGGAAGGAAAACAGAAGTATAAAATATTTATGTACTTCAGTATTGTACCTGGTCTGAGTGAATTAAGTTCACAGGCAAACGAAAAGCTATTTCTGGTTTCCTACTAACATCCTGAGTGCTTCTGAGGAACTGAAGCCCTTGGAGCACACTTGTGGCTAATCTTGGGTAATATAGCTGGCAGAAGGACCAAAAGAAGATTACAGTTAGAAAAACACAGGAAGGCCTTTGCCAAGAAATGCAAACAAAAAGGAAATATTTTAAGAAAATAAACAAAGCTACTGAGTAAAACATACAAAGAGAGGAAAGGGGAACAAAAGAACATTTGAGTCGTGATGTCTTAACATTTTGTGGCAACATGTGATAGTCCAGCCAGAGTGTGTGAAAGAATGTTACAGCTGTGTAAGCTATGAGATATCCATACACTCCTTGAGATCAGACAACCATCAGGAAAGCCCACCTAGTTTGCCAGCTATGCAGGTCTCCAGCTTTACTGAAAATAATAACTTCTATCCAACCCCATCCATATGACTCTACAAGCTACACAGCAAGTCAAGGGGTTGTTTGCAAAGGCTGCTATAAATAGGAACCCTTATTCTTTTTCCAACATGCAATGGTTTACAGGAATTTCCTGAAATTATAAAACATGCATCTTAAGGGAAGGCAATATCATCCAGTTCAACAGTCTACTCTAGTCTGGTCTTATTATGGGTATATGCCAAGGACCAGCAAGTGGCTGTTAGAAGGGTATCACAAACATTCAATCAATTGCACAGCAGTTCATGGCAGTTGAATAGCGTTACACTAAGGCAAGAAATCGTCAGCAAACATGGCCAAAAAGAAATACATCAGCGTGAGAATAATCACATGTACATTCTCCATACATCTACAGTTATGTCTTCCAGGCCATGGCTATACCATCAGATGAGCACATTCTCAGATTTCACATGTTGCCTACACATTGTTTTATGTTGTACCTCCAATTTAGAGCTGCCCCATCCCAAACTCACTTCAGCTCTGCTACCGTGGCCACAGTGGCCTCAGCTCATTATCCCAGCACTCACTGGCTCAGGCTTGACCTCAGCAAGTAAGGAACTTTACAGCACCCAGACAACAGTTTTTGTGGTAAAAACTCAAAGTCTGCACTTTTTTCCAGGAACTTATAAAAATGACACCCACCTGTAAGGGCTAAATTAAGCTAACTGAAGATCGAAGATCAGTATTTTCATTCTACATTTCTCCAGGCTATGGATTTTAAGATATCAAGACAGGAAGAAAGGTTGAACAAAAACAAACTGAAGAGAAAAGATTCTTGTAGCTGCTGTTTAATTATGTAGGAAATAGCATAGAAATTTCTTTTTAACATCTTGTAGCTTTACATTTTTTTATATACTTTGTCATTTTTGCAGCAACTTAGAAATTCCATTATATTTTTACATGCCTCCAAGTGAATATTTTCAAAGTAAAGTTCCCATTTGTGTTCTTAGTTGCTCCAGATGTTACAACCTTGAGAAAAATATCTGCCATTATGATCCAGTACAGAATATCTTGCAGCTCTGCTCTAATAGAAATCCTACAGAATTATCAAAATAAATTTGCTAAAGAAATGTTCTGAAAAATAGATTGTGTGTACCACAAGCAAACAAACTCAGATAAAAGGAAAGAAAAGCAACTTTCTTCACATCTATGTCTTACCCTTTCTTCTCACACTCCTGCTAAACTACAGATTAAGCTTTGTGACATAAGGGCAAGAGAAAATTGCTTTCTGGAGAGCTGCTGATAATAGAAATGTTGATTGGTACTTATGCACTTTGATTTTATGGGAACGTGCTCAATATTATTATTATTATGCAAACTGAATATGAAACTATAAATACAAATTACTCAAAACAAGACTTGTAAACAGATTTTAAAAATTGAGAATATAGCAGAGTGTGAAAGATTTGATACGCAGGAAACCTACTTCACTGTCACACATTTTCCAGTGTTATCTTCCAATGTGTTAATATTGTTTGATTTATTTGATATATTATTACAAATATATTAATTTGTGACTTACTTTATTGAAAATTTACCATTATGCTAAGCTGTGGTTTGTAATAATTCTTAACTGACAGAAAGTAGAAAGTTGAGGCTGGGTTTTCTGTTTTACTATAAGCTTTCCATTGAAGAATTAGGTTTCTTACGGTGTTTTTTGTTCCCATAGCAGATAAATTAGGCTAAAAATCCTCTTCTTTCTCAGAAGGAGGGAAAAAAATTGAAACACTGTGAAACACTAATCTTATGTAATAATCAGAAGCCTCAATTTTATCTATTTATTTTAAATTCTTGTTACTACATTGAATGTATGTGGGCTTTGTTAATGATGCAAAGGTGGGATTCAGATGCCTAAAAGTAGGACTTAATTTCAAGCTCTTTGAAGATACCCAAAAGTGAAGTTTTTAGAACATTTATATACTACTGGAGTGGTAGCCTCTCAAATAATGTAAGATTCAGTCCCACCCTCCTTAGACAGTAACAAGCCCCCAGGCACCTAGTTCATCTATGGTGTCTTACAAGTAGTCAGGCTCATACTGAATCTTCCTCTTATTGTCTTTTTGAGCCCTGTGAAACTACCTGTATTACTGACAGCATGAACCATGTGCTTTAGCTCATGATGGTCTAGAGTTTTAAATTTTTACGCTTTTACAATTTTGGTGAGGAGAATTGTCATGTTTTTACATACACATGCACTGAATTAAAAAATATATTTTCCAAAACTTGAATGTCTCTAACCTTACTTTTACAGACTTTCCAGTTTGCTGGAAAGCCTTTAAATTCTAGCCTCCAGGAGCTCAATTCAGTTGCTTGTTTCAAGCTCTCCTGTAGAAGCTTTAACTATCACACCTGGCCTCCAGCTGCAATTTCAGAAGAAGGAAGTCTCCTTTATGTCTGGGGATACATCTGCTAGTCCTGTATCTCAGATAGACTGAGTATTAACAGTTTAATCCTCATTAGTTGAAGAATTAGCATAACTTATCAAATCTATATTAGGTCATATTTCTGCAAACAATGCTTTTTTCCCAGCTATAGCTAAACACGCACCTGACTAGCTAACTGTAATGGATAAAGGGTTCCTCAGTGACTGTTTTACAGATAGGAAACTTATTCCGTTATTTCGAAAGCTCAATTTAAGGGAATACACAAGTGATCAAAGACAAAATGTGTACTTGTAGATAAACAATCTATCACCATTATTCATTTATTTTTCCACTAACATTTGCAACACCCAAAGTTTTAATTTCCAACAAATATCCTTTCAGTACTCAAGGGGAGCTTATAACTGGGAGGGAGACCGGCTTTTTAAACAGTCTCATAAGACAAGGGGGAAGGGTTTTAAATTAAAAGAAAATATATTTAGGTTAGATGTTAGGAAGAAATCTTTTCCTCAGAAGGTGGTGCGGCCCTAGCACCGCTGCCCAGAGAAGTTGTGTGTGCCCCATCTGTAGAGGTGTTGAAGGCCAGGATGGATGGGGTGACTTGATGTGGTGAGTGGCAACCAACCCATGGCAGGGGTTGCTGCTAGATGAGCTTTAAGATTCCTTCCAACCTAAGCCATTCTATGAATATACTTTTTTTTTTCTTGATTCCATCTTGTTTCATTTCAAGATGACTATTTATTGCCCTGTCCAACATGGACAAGGATAAAGAATTATTCACCATTTTTTTTGCAGCACAATTGTACATATTTGAACACTTCTATCATGTCTCCCTTTAGTCTTCTCTTCTCTAGACTAAACAAATCCTCTTCTCTCAGTCTTTCCTCAGAGGTCATATTTTCTAGACCTCTGATCTCTGTTCTGGACTCATTCTCATAGCTAAATGTTCTTCCTGGTGTGGGGGTTCCCAAAATGCAGCAAAGCTTTAGAAAAGGCTTAGCAGTGTTGAGTAAAGGGATTAGAAGTCTTAGAGTGATCTTGTCATGTATACATTTTTTAGATATAATTCTTGCCTTTTTTTTTTTTTTTTCCAAAAGAATATGACATCATGTTCTGAGCATCTCCTATTGGAGGTGGCCAAAAACAGACTGTAAAAGTATTTTAAGTTAGAGTAAAATGCCAGCTGAGAATTTTTATTAGTATTTGGCATTAATATATGGTTGAATCATGCACAAGACCATGAGCACTTCTAAAATCAAAGAAGTTATATTTTGATTACATTCTAGTGGTTTTGGATGTTGGGTTGGTTTTTGTATGTGTGTGTGTGTGTATGTTTGATTTGTTGGTTTGTTGTAGTGTTTTTGTTGTTTTTGTTTTGCATTTTGTTTTTAAAGAAAATCAGTTTCAGGAAAAAGTAAATAGGATCAGTAACTGGATTGAGTAATTATTTTTTTTTTCTTTTCAGGGAAAAAAGTACAATAAGCCTACATACAAAACCTACTATTATTTCCAGTGAAATGACCAAAATATCAACAACACAATTATTTTCCTAAAAATAATTTAATTAAAAGTATTTCCTATGTCAGAAATAAGTGTACTTATCTTTCTCATATTAAATGCTACTAGGATTTTCCTTTAATATATTACAAATATCTCGTATGTTGAAAAAGGAATATGCTATTTTTATATCATTTTACTTCTTTCCAAACACATTCTGCCTCATTCAAGTACATTCAAGCGACTGTAATAACTTTTATCTTAAGTGCAATTAAGAAATATGTTTTCTTTATAATTTTCCATTTTCCTAAAAATGGAGATTTGTGTGTGCAAAATGGGAAACTGCATGAAGAATGAAAGCTGATTTATTTATGTATTCTATGTGCACTCAGTTGTTATTTAGATTTCTGTGCAGAACTGAAATACAGCAACATCCGGTGCATTTCTACAGCACCAGCACGTGTTTGTTTTTCTCTCTGACATGAACACTATATTATTCTCTATTCTTATTTGACTGCAGATTATTATGTCCTTAATCTGTTCACATAAAATAAATACAATATATTGTGATCTGATACACTTTTCCACAACTGTTTTAATGTGAAATGGCAAGCTTTGCCCAGCACCCCTCATACTTGTCCTTCAGACACTGATACATATGACTAACTATGTCCAGATGAGTGGTCCCACTAACTTCAGAGAGGGCTTTCGGATACTCTGATGTCACTTAACTCAATCCTGCCCATCACTGGGAAACATTATAGATCTGACAGGGAGACCGAAGGCTGAACCTGCTCCACACTGAACACTCTGTGGTCAAGCAGAAGGTGGGGGGAGGTTGCATTTCTTGGTATGCCAGATGAAGCTAAGGCTCTCAGTTGGGGACACTATTCCAATTGTATGAATTCCAGCACCCAGCAGTCTATATGAAAGTACAAATAAGTTTTAGAAACAACATATGTATGTATTTTGATGTAGCTTTTTGAAATTTAATACAAACTACGACACTAATACACATTGATTCTTCTTGCTTAAAATCAGCATTCATAAGATGTGTTTCTTCCTCTGATTTTTTCCAAATGAGCTTACAGAAATGATGTTATAATTTGTCTCAGTTCAACACCAAATGAACCTGAATTAGTACATCTCAACACATTAAAAAGATTAAAACAGCAGATAAAATACAGTCACTAGGGTACAGAAAACATTGGACTTTCTAGGTTCTATGCACTTACAAGTAATTATGAAGTAATTATACTTGCAAGTATGAATGGATTAAAAGCCACCATTCCTCTAAGTAAATTTAAACAGTACCCTTGATCTCTATCAGTAAGTCTTTTTCCGTTAACTAATAACACATTGCAGCCAAACCTTTCACTGCCATCTGTCCAAATGGAAACATGTGGTATTAGAGTTCTAATACTGTGCTCTTGGTAAGGATATACCTTAGAGAATTCTTTTGGAAAACTTCATAGTTAGCAAACAATTTGTGGGCAGTTAATTTGCTCCCTTGCTGGGATTTGCATTCCCACGTGTGAAATGTGCTATTCTGATGGTAATGTTAAATTAAATGAATGTACACAAGATCATATTTACATAATATGGATTGTATTTACTCTGTGGGAAACTTGACTGTCCTGCAAAAGACCATTATTGAACAGAACAGACAGTATTTGAATTTATTTTTTTTGTTCTTCTGCTCTTCCTGTAGCATAAAGTTGTAGAACAAGACGTCCTCTTTTTGCATCAGTTCACGCCTTATTATATCACAGAAATGAAAAACACCTTCAATGCATGCTAACACATGGAGCCACACACACTCATCTTGCAGTACAAGTTCTCTGGGGGCTATGATGATTGAAAAAGTATACCATATTCATACTAAAGACACATTCCTTTCTTTCTTTTTTTTTTTTTCTTTTTTCTTTTCCTTTTCCCTAACAATGACAATGTCAACTATTTTGAGGACATCTTCAAAAAGCAATTCCAGATTGTGAGACATTTACAGTGAACAGTCTTTCCTTAGAAAGTAAGCTATGTCTGTGGGCATGGTTATGAAAATTTTACTAATTATCTTAGAAGTTGAATATATGGAGTAATACATATCTTTCATGAGCTAAAGTTAATAGTAGTAAAAGCTTTTTATTTTGGTCTATCTCAATTTAGTGAATGTATTCAGCATAGGAAGATTGAACAGTGAACACAGGAACATTTTACAAACACTGCTAAGTTATAGTTTTAATAGTAAGGAAAAAAATAGGAATGCTTTTCTTCAGACCTTGAAACTTACAAATTAATACAGTAGATCATCAGATCATTAACATAATAATATTTAAGGAAATGGAGAAACAACTAAAAAGTTATTAAAATCTTTTGTGTGTTAAAGCCCATAAGATAGCAGTGCTATTGTTGTCAAGTTTCTGCTTTACAGACTTATTTCATGAACACGAAGCTATGCAGCCCTTTCTTTTATGACCAGCACTTTCTTCCAGTCCTATGCTTACTCAAACATGTGGACATCTCTGCTGAGAAAGTCAAATCCTTCCTCTAAACATGGTATCAGTGCTGTTGCTGGCAGGAGAAACAAAGGGAAGGAGCAAAAAGGACCAAACTGCAGTAAGATTCTTTTTGTTACATCTTAACTGCAATTTCCACTAATCAATGGCTTAGAGGTTTCCACAGAGGAAGATCTGTACACACATTTTCAAATCTAATTCTTCTTTTTTAAAAAATAGTATTTAAATCCATCTGTAATTTTTATTTCTATGTTACACAGCAATTTGTTCCTTGGATGAAATACATATTTCAATTGAATATTTTTTTGGCCAACTTGATTGGAAATTCAGAATAAGGAAAAAGGTCATATTCTTATTTGTCATCATTATTTTAAAGTCTCTCATAGCCGTCCTTTAAAATATTGCAGTTCTGTGGGATAAAAGGATATCTACCTACATCGAAGATTGGATGGGACTCCTCTGATGAGGGCCACTCACCTCGCCACCTGCTTGCACTCAGTCTCCTGGTCCTATTTCATTTGTCCATGTCATTTTGTTTCCTTCATGCATGGCAGGTACACAGTTGGACATCTTCATGAAAAAAAATCTTTATCATCTGCAAATTAAGAAGTTGAGAAGATGCACAGTGCTATTGGGATGTAACTTTACATTTTGTCACAACACATCCTTACATACACAGAACTGAGGCCAGGATCTTTTCAGTGATGCATAGCAATAGCAAAAGGAGCAATGGCCTAATACTTGAACATAGAAAGTTCAATACTGACATGTGGAAGAACTTTTTTATGATAAGGGTGATGGATCACTAGCACAGGTTGCCCAGAGAGGTTGTGGAGTCTCCTTCTATGCAGATGTTCAAGACCTGTCTGGCTGCCTACCATGTGCAACATGCTGTAGGGTATCTGCTTTAGCAGGGGTATTGGACTCACTGATCTCTTGTCGTCCCTTCCAACCCCTTCAGTTCTGTGAATCTATGAAATGAAAATGTTACTGAAAACAGAATTTTCTTAATTTATGAGTTGCATTTGGGACATTTTACATGAGAAAGAACAGAAAATCTTTTTAAGAACTCGAGTTTTATTTATTCAAGATAAATAAATAGAATGTAAATCTTATGAAGAATTTAACTGAAAACTGCTTTTGGTGAACACAAGGCTATCTCATTTCACTTTTAAATGATATCATTGACATTTACAAGCAGAATTTTCCAGCAAAAGTAACAGTTGAAAAAGCTACATATTTCTCAAAGCCAAACTGACCTAACACAATTTTAGATTGAAGTTATAATTACATGTCATGCTGTTTTGTTTGTTTTCAATGGGGTTACCATCTTATAACAACATTTGGAAATTATAAAAGGATAAAGTGAGGACCCTGTCTGTTTATATTAACACTGTATATCCATAAACAGGAACGAATCAGTAAGTACAAATCTCCTTAATTGTTTTACAGTTCTATTTATTTTTACTATGTTTTATGTATCCCAATGCGAAGCACTAAGTTATTAATCATCTAGTAAGCCGTATTACGTATGAACAGAACTGTATGCAAAAAAACCTCTCATTCCAGTGTGTTTGGCTGACATACAGATTACACTAAATCATCCACAAAATAACTCCACCCAGGGTATTTATTATAACGGGTTAATAGCACAAGCATATTAAATATTTATGGTATTTTCTAAAGTCATTTGTCATCATATGGAATATATAACAAGTAATGAAGCTCAGAAATATTTTTGAAATCACAGAATCCCGAAATTCTGGCATTATTCTTAACACTGTTTCTTAGATGAACATTTAAATCAACCTCTGGGGCTTTTAAGAATTATACTGGTGTCTATTTTTTTCAGGAGGCGGTGGGAAAGGGATTGTAATGTATATCAGAGGCTCTATGCTGTCTCTGTGAGCAGTGTACAGTTAGGTGCAGAATTCATACAGGATAAGAATAAAATCTAGTTTGAGACAGAAAATACTGGCGATACATGAGATGTAAATACATAAGTAACCGTTATACTCTCCGTAAAAATTCAGCAGATTTAGGTGAACCTAAAGACATGAGAATAGCAGTTTCACAATCATTGAGGAGAGTACCCTGACATTGACCATATAAGAATTTACACTGCCTTGTTTAAAGCAATTAAAGGTAGTGCAATAAATCATGAACTTCTTCATATATGAGTAATATCTGATCTGCTTTGCAGACTGAACTCTATTGATCTGTCAGAATAAAGCATTCACTCTTAGAAAGATGGTTTGTTAGTAATCCATTGACCTAGAGCACCATGCTTTGCGGCACACAGCAATGACTTTTTAACGGTGAACAGGAAAACCATGTAACAGCTTTGATATAAAGTAGACAAGGAACAATACTGAAACCAGATGAAAACTCAGGGTTGTTTTCAGAAAATGTGAATGTAATCTTCCAGAATACCAAAACTGTCAGAATAAACAGCCTTGCCTGAGTAGAAAACACTGTTGGATCTTAAACAAGAGAGCTGGGGCTCATTTCTAATAAAAAAAAATTCAGCAGGTGTTGGGCTGCATATTTCAGAAAGAAAGATGCCTTGTTTACTTACTACACACTAACATTCTGGTCAATAGAAAGAAGGCAAACATCACAACGTGACTGGTTTGGGGTGGAAAAAATATCTTTGGTCACAGATGGAAAGTCACATTTTTATAGCTCTGATTCATTGCAATATCTGGTCTTTCAAAGACAGTAAAGAATCATAAGAATGATTTGACAGTTTCTTATTTCTGAGGTATGGAGTACATTCCTTCTTAACTGCCTCTGCAATCTAGGCACTTCTGACATACTCATCTTTGGCAGTAATACCTGCTGCCTTTGTGGGGTTTTCTGCTTGTTTGTTGTCTGTTTGGCTCTTACTAACATGGATTTACTATGAAAGAATTCCTGTTGTCCTCAAGTCATTAATAGCATCAGATTTTGGCAGCATTAGTGGTCAAGGAAATAAGTATTCATGGAAATTTAATATTAAGGTATCACAGATTAATTTCTGAATAGAAATACTTAAGGACTAGAAACAGATGATTCCAATCAGTTATATTCAAGAAACATAAATTAACATGCCAAAGTTATCAAAAGGTTGGTAACAAATTAACCAAATGGAATGCGTTCTTGAAAGAAAGAAGATGAAACAAAAATTATTCTAAAACTTTTATTGTAAATTATTTATTTAGATTATTTTTTTTTTTTTAATGTAGAGAACCTAGCACCAACACCTACATTTATTTTGCTTCACATTTAAGAGACTCTCATAAACTACTGTGCACAGTCTTCAGTTACTTAAATATTTCAAACACAGCAAAATTTCGTGTTTAATCAGCTGGTTAATTAATATAGCTCCAGGCAAAATTGAAAGTTAGAAGTCTTGGCAAAGTGAGAAGAAAAAAAAAAAGTCTGTTCTGAAATCCATTCAAGAGTCCATGCTGGAAAGGCAGTGTATGATACGCGCCTGGAATTCTGCCTGGTGCCAATGTGACATACTATTTCAACCACTACTTGCATCCGCATGGTAGTAATTGCAGTGAGCTTAGCCAAAAAGTTCTCCAAGACTGATAAAAACATCACTGAGGCACTGCTTTCCCACATTGGTGAACTACTTCATCTTATTTTAAGAACCTATACCATTTAAGTTTGTTATTGGTCCTTTGTATTTTGATGGGCTAATAACTGTGGCAATGAACATATAGATTCAAGGAACAGTGGGGTCCCATGCAGAGATTCCCCCCAGAAAAACAGTTTAAGGGAAATAATGTTGCCCTGTGGACCTTGGATATTCACAAGATAGAAGCTGCCACTTGGCTTGCACCGAGTAAAGGTATATGCATGATCTCCTACTGTCAGCCTTCCATAGGAAATGCATATCACTGCCAATCACTTGTCACCAAACTGGTGCAAAGATGAATTTAAATAGACATAAATAATTTAGATGCACTTTAAAATGATTCTACAGTAACTGAGTTAAATAAGGTGTTTTTGTTTCAGCAGATTAAAGCCAGCATCACAGAAATGATAAGTTCTTTTCAAGGAAAAAAAAAACAGCACTAAGATTCTGATCAGATTTTCTTTTAGTTTCCTAATAGTTAAGTTCCACTGGACTGCTTCTGATTTACAAGGGAACGTTAACAAAAGGAATCAGGCAATAACTGTACTTCCCAATCTCTCTCACACATCTTTGTACCTTTCAAAGTTCATACTTTTAAAAAACAAATTCCACTTGATGTTGGAGGGAATAAAAAGTTTCCAAAACACATTATTCCCCTAGACTTATTTTGTTTCCGGCACATGTAGAACAATGCTCAGAACTGAACTGGAACAGTAAGCATTTCTTATTTGAAAGGAATGCTTACACTGTTATATGCAGAGTTGAGTCTGGCTAATAGAAAATCAGGAATCTTCCATCCCAGTTCAATAAAGTGTCCTAGCATTTGCTTAAAATTAAATTTAAGCATGTTCTTAAGTGCTTTTCTGAAGCCAAGCATAAATAAAGATACTATTTGAATAGGTGACCATGAGGATCTAAAGCCAAATTTTCAGGATGGTGGTTCTATGCTTTTTTTTGCCCATCATTCTAGTATCCCTTAGTTGGAAGGGACACACAAGGATCATTGACTCAAAATCCTGGATCCATAAGGGATGACCCAAAATTCAAATCCTATATCTGCGATCATTGTCTAAATTCTCCTTGAATCCCAGCAGACTTGATGTCATGACCCAATGGTCACATACTCCAACGCCTGACCACCCTCAGGTGAAGATTCTTTTCCTACAATCTTCCCAGCCTCACCCTCACCTGACACACCTCCATGCTGTTCCCTCAGGTCCTTGGGATGCTCTCCAGTAGTTTTAGCTCTTCTGATATTCCAGTGTCCAAACTGCACGCAGTACTTGAAGTGAAGCCACACCAGTGCAGAGTAGAGTGGGAAGTTCCTTTGTAGAATCTTTCTTTCATCCCTTTCTGCAAATCTACCCTCTTATTCACTGTAGAAGACATTCATTAATGAGTGGCACAATTCATCTAGATGATTAGTGAAAATGCTAAATAAAATCATACTGAATATAGATCCTTGAAATACCTCACTAGGGAAAGACCTTCCCACAAATCTATATTTTAATGTTTTGTCTTCTGCTTTTGTTTATAGTCCTTCAGCCACTTTTCATTCCACAAGATAGTGTTCATACCCCAGGCAATTTAAATTAATTCAGCATTTTCTATAAAATAGTTTCCACATCCTGAGCCAAACTTTTTCCCAGTTATTCAAGCACACATTTCTTCATATCAGTGGGATTATATACAAGTAATGCATGAAAGAATTTGGTTCACCTTTTTGTGTTTTTGTTGGGTGGCTGTTTGGTTGTGGTTTACTTTTATCTTTTCTTTTTCCTTTCCTTTCAGTTATAAGGTGTTTTTTTGGTTTTGTTTGTTTGTTTGTTTAGCTTTGTTTTATGGCAATCGTGAACTTAAAAATTAATTTTAAAATTAGAACATTTGTTTTCTTCATGGTATGTCAGTATATTTCATGCTGTTATATATGAAGATTGAATAATCTGATTATGCAAACAAATTATTTTCTTCTTCACTAAACTGTGGGCTTACTTGATGAAAAATATGATTGAAACTGTACTCTCTTCTTTATAAATATATATAATTAGGTATACATACATATCCATCCATACATACATACATATACATATCTATGTTCCGAAATAACTTATTCCCCTTCTTTTAGAATCAGATTAATTTTATAGCAGCAATATTTCTTGAAGCTGAACTGATCTTTTAGAAGAGTTATGCTTATATTCAATTAAATTTAAATTTTGGAACTTTCTGAAGTACAGGAATGCTCTTGGATTTTTTTTTCCCCGCATTAGTTGAAACAACTTCATTGTCATTACATGGATCTGACATACTGCAGAAGATGCATCTTGAAATACTTTAAATGACAATCTGAGGAATGGAATCTGAGTCAGAAATCATAAAAATTACCATTAGAACAGCCAACAAAATGCCTTTTTAATTAACATCCTATCTGTGTACTTAAATGGTATCCCCAATTAATATTAATAAAACCTGTTTAAAACCAGATCTAGCTGGAATTGCTGAGGGCTCTGTTGGAAAAGTTTCTAGGTCACTGATTAAATCCAGTACAGTTCAGTAATGACTGAAATTTATGTTTAGAATTGAACATGGAACATTTTGATTTGATGCAGCCCAGTATTCAGTACAAAGGTGATGACATTATTAAAAAAGATATTTAGAAATGCTGACTTTCCCTTGAGAAGATCTCAACAGAACACAGAATGCATAGGAGACTTTTTTGTAATCACAACAAAGACATCTCAAGTTACAAAATGAACAGTGTTAGCAGAGTCTTGCCCAGCTTTAGTCTGCTCTTTCCCTATTATGTTTATCAAAGCATATCAATCAAACTAGGTAAGTAGAGTCACCATCTGCGGGTTTTCAAAAGCACCTTCCTTTCTTTGTTAACTGTGTGGTGACATTTTATGCAACCAGCTTCATTAGGCAACTATGAATCAAACCATGTGCCTAAGTTAGGGGAATTCAGCCCAACTTGTAAAATACATTTTAAGTGCATGTGCATTCATGTTAGCAATACAAATGTCTGCCTCTGAATGGTTAGATGCTACACTGAAAGTTTCTGTGCTTCCTCTTGACAAGACTAGTTCAGACAAGCAGATACATGCACAGCTACATTTAGACTGCAGAGACTGATTCCTTGATTCAGTTCCATGAAGAGGCTGACCTGTCTGGCAGAGGATATTTAGTATAACACTGGTATAACATCTGGTGGTGGATCCCACCAGAGCAGGACATTACTGTCCAGAATAGGCCACGTAAAAGGGAAAGGAGTCAAATTCTATGCCTGTGTTGGACAAAAGTGGTGGGAGCAGACCAGTCCCACACTCTAGCAGATGTCTTTTACCATCAGTTGTATTCAGAGTAAGTACCTGCCTTACTGTCCTGGTGCACTTTGAATCCAAGAATAAAAGATGTATTTGTGGGGCTATGGAGAGTGTTAGATAGATGGAAATGTCTGCTTAAGCCTTTAAGTTTTCAAAACTTTTCTCTAGTCCCTGTATCCTGGGAGCAACAAATCTAATCAGCTGCTGTCACAAGCTGTAGGAGGGAAAGACTTTGGGATAAAAATCATTTCTCATCTCAAATATGAGCTCTGAAAGGGACATTACTAAGAACAATACATGAGAGTGTATCTGTTCTGCCTTTGAACTTCAAGTTAAGATTTCAGAGGGCACATATAAAGCAAAAAGAGGCAGGGGCAAAATATTTACATCACAAATCTATCTAACTTCTATGAAGTCATTGAATGTTGTTACTGTCTTTTGCTAGCCACAAATGACAAATTAATTTCTTGTATATACAGTCACTGAAGTCAGCAATTTAAAGAAAGGAAAGGTAAAAGGCTTAAGAGCTGATAGATGGAGATGGCTTAGAAAGACCACAGAGGCCAGCACATAATTGCTGGATATAATTGCTGGACATAATTGCTAGATGCCTAACCAGCATCATCCACGATTTCTTTGATTGGGAGTTGCCTGTGCATGTCTTCCATGTACCACTTACAGGTACTATCCCGATGTTAGGCTGAAAAACTGCTGCAAGAGCAGCAGCTGTCAGAAAGATCTGAAACATGTATGGAGTCTCAGCAAATATCAGCTGCAAGAAAAAAATACATTCAGTGTAACATTTTTCCTTTTTTGTGTGTGTGTGTGTGTGTGTGTGTGTGTGTGTGTGTGTCTCCTAGTTTATTAGAAGTCAGTTCATTCTTAGGTACAAGCTAACACCATGAACTGGCATTTAGCTGTCTAGCCGGAACATCCATTCAAGTCAAAGAGGAGAGGCAGGTGCTTTTAATGACTTTAGAGGTGTTCAGAGTCTGCAGAAAAGAAACACCTAAGTTTGGAAATGAATTCCTTTGAGTCTGCCACATTAAAGTGCTGGGGAGTGAGAAGAGAGCATTTAAATGTAGAATTGATGAGTGTGCCACATAGATCAAATCTCATTTATTTTTATACTGATTCTAAATTTTTCTCCAAGATCCATCTTCACTAATGGAATAGATCTGTCATCCATATAGCTGACTGTTTATCTGATCTCTAGGTTATCTAATCTTATCCAGAGATACCACTTTTTACCCTAATTCATCCTCTGTATTTTTAAAGAAAAGAAATAAGAAGTGTGTACATAGGGGAGGGGAGGGGGGGGGGGGAGAAAGAAAGAGAGAGAAAAAAAAAAGAGAAACAGCTCCTGAAGCAGGTATAAGATAAATATATGAAAACTATAGACATGAAACAGACACTGATCAGGTACACAAGAGGATGCCTGTTTAATGTCCACTTTGTACCTATTGCTTGTACAAATAGAAAGCAGTGGCTTTGTACATAACCTTCACTTTACCTGACCCGATATTGAACAGACCTACTTTCCTACAGGAGACAAGAAGCAGTGGAATTACAGGTGCTGAGTAATAATAGTCACAGGAAAGATCTGGACACACAAAGTCAAACAGGTGAAACTTGTCTCTGTTCATCCCACAGCTAGGAAAAAATAAACTCAGTCACATATATGCATACAAGAATAGGTAGGTAGATAGATAGATAGATACATACATAAATACATACATACATAGATGGAAAGAAAAAGAAAGAAAGTGAAGGAATGTAAGTTACAGTTTATATTATTTTACTAATCTTGCTGATTTTCCTACTAGCTTGATTGTTTATTGTCTTGCTTTCTTTTGATGACATCTTCTTGATAACAACCTCCATGCAATATGTTATCTTTATAACTTATGCACTGAAATGAAGTTTCAAAAACTTCCTATGTTATATCAGCTAATTGTCCAGTGACTGCGGAGAAAAGAAACCAGAACTATGTATTTCAAGTAATGCCCAACACATGGCAAACATCAAGTGAGGAATGCAAGGCCTATGCTAGTGAAGAATGCAATAAATATAAGCCAGATCATAAACACTGCTATAATAAGACAATTGAGGACGAATATTTGAAAAGATAAAATTGATTTTTGTACCTTTGCTTTTGCAGCTTCTCCAGGAAAAAAAAAAAAAAAAAAAAAAGAACAAATAAACTCAAAGCCATCACCTTTGTATCTGATTCAACCATGAGTTCTTGAATTCCATATTCTTGACTTTGAAAAAAAACAAGGAATGATTCTGTCCACAGCATGAATTATTCTGCAGAACACTCTGGTTTGAGTTATGCAGGAAATAAGAGTTAGATGACTACAGCACTACTTCTGGTCTTAAAATCTGTTAACTTTGAAATAGATGGTGATTCACATCAGTTAAACATAGTGGCTCACATCTTATTTTGCTCTAGTCATCAACCCTACTCACTATGTCCACAGTAGTGAGCTAAACAGGAATATCATTCTGCCTTTCCACAGTCATTCCTCTGACCAAGACTAGTGATTCAACACTTGTAGCACAAGGCAATTGCTGTGGCAACTGAATAAGCAATATGTGAGCTGGCCTTAGGAACGTAAGATCGTCTGGGTTTCTCTTATCCTTTACTTCACTATACTGCCTTTGTGTGTGTGTGTGTGTGTGTGTGTGTGTCTGTATGTGTGTGCGTGTGTCTACTAGTATCAAAATGTGAACAAGCCCTTTCAGCGGCTATAGGGAATGTTGCACTGACAAAATTGTTATCACTGTACAGTTTTGCTCATGGCTAGAGGACTTTGAGGAGATCCTGTAGTGGCTTTTAGCTGGTTGAAAATGTGCTTTATGATTATTTCTAAAGATATGCAAAAAGAGAACTTAAAAAGGGAATTGGAAGTGTTAGGTAGATAACAAGCAGTCTGGCAACATGAACAATACAAAAGTTAAACACTATGTTCCCATACATTTGGCAGGATCAATAATATTAATGATGATCTTAGTAACTGCTTGTCAGTAACTGCTGGCAAGCACTGACTTTTCAATAGAGGCCCTAATGCCATTAATCCTGTCCACAATAATTGTACACCAATAAGAGATTCTAGTGACAACTATAGGAGACTGGATAACCACATTGTGCTTCTGCTTTCCACCTCCTAAATGATACTCTGTATATGCCAATGACAGTTGTGTAAACTGTAATAAAACTTACGCTGCATATACATGTAGACTAAGATTTAATTTTAATCTTTCTAAAATGCTTTGAGATTCTCAGACAAAGAACAGCCACAATGCCTGGAAAGCATCAAACATTTACTTTTGTTAAAAATAATCAAAGAAACAGACAAGATATGCAGCACACAAAACCACTTCCATATTCATTTATCCTGCTTTGTCTGTAGCCCTTTTCTTCCAAAGATAAAAAGTCCAGTATAGGTAACATCTGGGATGTACCACTAACCTGGTGAATTAGAGGTCAGATTTACAAATCAAATCAAAGAATCAAAGAATGTCCCCAGTTGAAAGGGATACACAAGGATCATCCAGTCCTGGATCTACACAGGACCCACTCAGTATTCAAACTATGGGCAGCTGGTTCCGTGCCCATCCCCCTCTGGTGCAGAACCTGTCCCTAACCCCCACCTGCCCTCTGCTGATACAGCTCCATGTCTTTGGGCCCTGTCACTGTCACCGGAGAGCAGAGCTCAGCTCCACTCCCTTTGAGGAGCAGCAGCCACCATGAGGCCTTCCCTCAGCCTGCTCTGCTCGAGGCTGAGCAAACCCAGGGACTTCAGCCACTCCTCATACAGCTTGCTCTCCAGACCCTTCATCATCTTTGTAGTTCTCTTCCTTTGGACACTTACAGTTTTATGTCTTTCTTATGTTGTGTCACCCAAAACTGCAATGCTCGAGGTGAGGCTGCATCAGAGCAGAGTGTGACAGTCCCTTCCCTCACCCAGCTGACAGTGCTGGGCCTGTGACACCACAGTGCATGGCTGTTCCTCTTGGATGCCAAGTGTGATGCTGGTATGTGCGGCCAGCATTCACAGAAATAGTGAAATAACTGCGCAGGTAGGTAACTGTTTTCATATTAAGCTTAATTAAATACATACAGCAAGTGAGAATACACATTCAGTGTGATATCTCCTGGCCCTCTTCACATTTGATGAGTACTGTTTTGCAAATATTTCCCATTGTGTTGATCCAGGAAGAGTTTGTTTGGTCTTGAAATGTTTCTTGTTCTGTAAGGTCCTGAGCTCCATCACTGACCTCAAGGAAGAACTTCTTTAACTTCTGAGCTGCGTGTTCAGCCCCTCATTGGCTTGTAAGAGGAACAGACAGCAGAAACCTCTGTTCCCAAGCCCCAGCATTTTTACCAAAGCTCCAGGATAAAACTGTTTGGGTGAGGACCCATGGCACCTCTTACTGGCTGCCTGAAAGCTTGGCTTTCTGCAGTCAGTGGAGACTAGCAACCTTAAGATGAGGAGTCATCCCTTGGTCTTAGGTTGGGATGAGAGTGGCTGCTGCTCCCCTTTGAGAAGGTAGAGCATCTAAACAAAGTAAATGTGAAATTCAGCAAGAGATTTATACAACTTACTTTGACTGTCTAAGCAATACTATTGTATTACATGGGCCAAATCACTGAGCTCGTGCAGTTGTCAATGAAGACAGTTAATGCAATCATAGAAGCACAGTTATTCAGCTGTCAGCTAGGGGAAGACTCAGCTGCCTAAACACAAGTTCCTTATACCTTTTGAAATGCTTTGTGGTACCAAACAGAGCTGCAGTTTATAGGCAGATATGGCACAGGAATTATGGGGATCTCAGACACCTTGACTGAGAGCTGGGTGACAACAAGTAAGGTGTCACAGAATCACAGAATAGTTGAGAACAGAACAGTCCTCTGGAGACAATCTTGTCCATCCTCCCTGATCAAGCAGGATCCTCTGGACCACACTGCTGAGGACTGTGTCCAGACAGCTTTTGAATATCTCCAGGGAAGTAGACTCCACAGACTCTCTGGGCAACCCTTTCCAGTGCAGTCACCCTCACAGTAATGAAGATTTCATCAAGTTCAGTCAGAACTTCCTTTGTTTCTGATTGTGCTCATAGAGAAGAGTCTGGTCCATCCTCTTTATGCCCAGAGCTTTCTCTTTTCCAGGCTGAATAGTCCCAGTTCCTTCAACAGTTCCTCACAGGAGAGATGCTCCAGTTCCATAATCATTTTAGTAGCGCTTTGCTGGACTCACTCCAGGAGTTCCATGTCTCTTTTTCACTGGTGAGCACAGAACTGTACACAGTACTCCAGGTGAGGCCTCACCCGTGCTCCACAAAATCATACATGCTTTGGTATGTATAAGGCTGAAGCAGGTGAAATCAGTCTAAACTTTTAATTCACAGAGTTGATAGAAAATGTCTAGAAGCTGCTCCAAAGCACTTTTAGTCATATAAAATGTATAAGAAATACTTAAATCATACTCAGTAAAAATGGTACTCTTTCAGATCTTGTGACTACTGTGTCTCTTGGTAAAGATGGTTTTGAGTTTCACAATGCCCAATAAATCCAGGTTACTATGTCATTGAATATTTAAGTTGTGAGCTTCAACAGCAACTGATTTCTGACTGACTCAGCAAAAGGAAGTTTGGGTTGGATTTGCATTAAGAAAATAAAGAAATAGCTATAGGCTGTCAGAAACAAGAGTTTCTATAAATCTATTCTAGTTGTCTTACAAATTTGACACATGGGTTGCGGAAGTAAACCTCCTGTTCCAGTTATATATACCTATCATTTACACATAATCAATTCAGTTTGGCATTAAAAAAATAATAATAAATGTGCAGACAACTAACTGTACCATCCTACTCAGATAATATAGACAGCTTTCTGAATATAGAATAGCTATACCATTTCTAGCAATATGTATGTAATATGTAATTAAAACTTGTTTTCAAGAGCACAATTTGCTTTGAAAAGAAACTGATGTTTAGTTCCTCTGAAATGCTATATTCTTCAGATCTCTTTTTCATCATTCACTGACACATGTGAAACATGTGAGTTTATAGTCTCTCTATAAAAAAGCTGCCCTATAGTCTCTCTATCCAGAAGCGTGTTTAATCTTGGTTTTGATGCCTACTGAGATCCTGACTGTTCCTCACATTCTGAATATCTTTGGCATAAAAGTCCAGGGTAAATATACTAGAAATATTTATAGTATATACTATATATATAATATATAGTATATTTATACTATAAATAGACTCTAATACCTTAGCACACTGTCTGATGATTGTGGAATCAGATTGAAATCTGGGCAGAAAATAATAAATGGTAAAGCAAGGTCACTCAAAAGGTGCAATTATAGCAACATAGAAGAATGTACATCAGCACCAATGTTTGTTTTTATAAAGGCAGGAAAGCATCATGCTCTGCCTCTTATAGTCTGTAAGCTATCTAGCTGAGGTCCAGAGTTAAGATGCTTAGTTAAAACTTCTCAGTGTTGCAAATTGTCTTGATTTCGTGGCTTACTTATGGTTTCTAGCCACCTGGAATACACAGCACCTCTCTGAAGTATCAAGTTATGGATATTTTTAGACCTTTTGCATTTGCAATATTTGCTGAACAAATGTTAATCATAAGTGAGTTGGTTAACTGAAAGCTCAGAAATAAGTTATTCTGCAAATCAGATCTTCTGAAATGGGATGTCAGTAAGTTTGCAGACTAGGCCTTGCCAGGGATAAAACACTCAGTCATGAGAAGTTCAACTTTCACAAGTTTATCCAGGAAAAAGCTATTTTTTCACTTGCTTTGGTTGTGAACACACTACTTTAAGACCAGGAGGTTTTAATGCAAGTTGTAACTATGGGAACATTCAATGAGCACACAAAACATGTTTAATCTCCAGATGAGGGAGTATGTCCTAATTAGTTTTGTCTGCTCTGGTATCTGGCTACCAGCTGACAGACACGACAGCTGATCTCTCTGAACCAATGCAAATTGGAAAAAGATTTGGGTTGGGGGGTCACTTTCTGAGTGGGCAAAGGTTGGGCTGTTTGTTATTTAGGCTGAACTAGTTCATTCATCTCTAGTTACCCAAATGTCAGTACAGTAGATTCCCTTAAAATAATATGCCAGAGGCTAGAAACTTCCTGTTTTGTTTTTACCTGCACATTTTCAAGAGACGCTGCCAGATGAGGAAGGCAGTATGCCCTGGGACAAGAAGGAAGTTCTGGATGCTTCCAGAAGAACTCCAGAATACACTGTGAGAATAAATACTTTGGATGTGCAGTCTGTGCAGTTCACCTTAGAGCTCAAGTCAGTTGGTCAAAAGCATATTTATATGTGAACAATACGTCTAAGTAAGGATTTTGAATTTTTATTCTTCAGATCTTCTCTGACTATCCTTGTGTTAATTTAGCTTTTAGTACGAACTGGAAAGACTCATAACCGAGTGACGTAAAATGCAACAAAATTAGCATAAAACCTAGCATGAATTTCAAAGGAAAGCATTTATCACATAAGTTCAGGAAAACAAAATGTTAGATGATTGAGTAATTAGCAATCTTATTTAATGAAAGTCAGTTTCACTTATCCTCTTGCCTAACTTTCTGTGATTCCAAAAATTCCACAGTGCAACTGCAGTATTAGTTTTATGTCACATCTTCTGGACAAGTTTGCTCAATTTGTAAATGTAAAGAAACAACATATTGGAGAGGAAACCAATTGATAAAAATTGAGAAATGTTTGCTGTGGATATACAGATCCTGAATTACCCAATACTAGAGTAGAGGCACAGAAGTAACTCTGAGAGAGAGAAATTGTAATCTCCTGTAAGTTAATATTCCATTGCCAAGACAGAGCAGGATATTACTTTTGACTAATCTTGCTATTGCCATCATAATCTCATTAGCTTTAATAAGAACAAATATTTTCTCTAAATTATGGACACTTCTTTCACTACTATTTCTTCCTTCTTGGATAAACAAGCAGAAGGGAATACTTAGATTCACAGAATCGTTTGAGTTGGAAGAGACAATTAAAGGTCAACTGGTCTAACTCCCCTGCAATGAAAAGGGACATCTAAAGCTTGATCAGGTGCTCAGAGGTCCATCCATCCCAACCTTAAATGTCTCCAACTATGGGACATCCACCACATCTCTGTTCCAGTGCTTCACCACCCTTATCGTAAAAAACATTTACCTTATATCCAACCCTATCCTACCCTCTTTTAGTTTGAAACCATTTCCCCTTGTCCTGTCACAACAGATCCTGCTAAAGAGTCTTGTCTCCTTCCTTCCTATAGGCCCATTTAGATATCAAAAGGCCACTCTGAGGTCTTTTCTTCTCCAGGATGAACAGCCCCAGCTCTCTCAGCCTGTCCTTCTAGGGTAGGTGTTCCACCCTCTGGATCACTTTTGTGGCTCTCTTCTAGACGTGGTCCAACAGGTCCATGTCTCTCCTGTGCTGAGGACTCCACATCTGGATGCATTACTACAAGTGAGGTCTTAGCAGAGCAGAGCAGAGGGGCAGGATCACCTCCCTTGACCTGCTGGTCACGCTTCTTTTGATATCACAGATATTAAAGTGTACTGACCCCAGCACCAACCCCTGGGGGACACCACTCATCACCAAAGGAACATCACTCATCACTTGCATGACCAATAAGTGATGTTTACAGCAAAACAGTGTAAACCTATTAAGCAAGTAAACAAGGCATTGTCTGCCATTGGCAATTTGTAAACAATTTCTGGGCACTGTTAGGGAGAATACATGGCCTGGGTACAATTTCCTAAAGGCAGTGAGGTCCTGTGAAGGATGAGGGACTTTATCAGATTTTTGTGCCAGTGGCTTCAGAGTTAGAGAACAGTTTGCAATCTTATTTACACACATACAGCTAGAAAGTCCTAGGAAGTGACTCCAAAGGTTGTACCTGCTCTGCAGCACTAGTTGGAATAAAAGGCAGACAAAATCACTATATCAGGAGCCATCATGTGAAAAGAGCAGAACATTTTCCAGCAAAAAAATTCCATTTTTTCATTGTCTGACTAGCATTACACTTCTGAGTTCATAAAATAGACTAAAAAAAACCAGGAAGTACAAATAGGTATTTTATGTATGTCAAATTTTAAAGCCTAGAAAGGATCTTTCATTTAGGATTTTTCTTTTTGCAGAAAAATGACTTGAGTGATATTCTTCTACTACCTTCCCTTCACACCTGTCCTCTTACTTGCTTTCCACCTTTTCCTTTCCATCCTCTGATGTAGTCTCCCTGTCCCAGAGCATATGTGTAGGATATGCATAAAGTTAAGTATAAAATCTTGTCCACACACTTTAATAGAAGTCTGCCCCATTACACTGTGGACTACTTGCTTGTGGAATACTTACGATAATTTTATTATCTTCTTCCATCTTGTGTTGTTGAAGAAGGTAATGGGTCAACAATCAACATTCTGAGCATGTAGACCTTCTGGATTATCATCTGGCAAACATTATGAATTTTTCCTTCCATGAGAATTTTCTGTTTTATGGTCTTAAAGCACTGCATACTAGCTCCACTGATTATAAATTACAGGATGGGGAGAGATCTGATGAAAATATTCACCTTCAAGTGGCCCAGAATGTCTGTGAGAAAACACATATTTTTCATTTCTAACAGATGCAGCTCAGATGGCAGCCAAGCCATAACATAACATACGGGTACACACCTCTGCTACACATATTGCACGTGCACATGAACGCATACCTTGTATCATTATAAATTATGTTTTCACTTTATCACCATAAAAAAGCAACTGATGAACAGTCCAGAGGTTGCAACACTTTGGTGTGCAGCTGTCTGGCATAAATGCAGCAAAAAGCAAGTGCCATGACAGCAAAATGAGACACAGTGATGAAGGAAATTTGCAGATTTGTTTTTCTATGTGCCAGAAGTCCTCAGTGTACTGCTACTGGAGTACTGATACTCCTTAAGATCCCCTTCAGCTGCTGGTAATGTTACTGAAAAGAATACTAACTTCCGTATTTAACTGTGAACTAATATGCTGATTCTGTTTTAAAATGTCACTCCACAACTCAGTGCTCATATAAAAGTGGGGAATAACAATATTGATCTTTATTGAGTACTTTGAAGTCCAAGGGAAAAAAGAGCCACAAGAAAAGCAGGCATTACTATTATTTTTTTCTTACCGTCTGTGGATGGAAAAAGAATAAAAGTTGATATAACAGAAACAAAGAAGTAGATGTGTTGTAACAACAATTGTTGTGACACAATTCTTATAGGATAGAATTATCTGAGTGGAGGGTTGTATTCGCATGGAATACTTTGCCAATTTTCAAGAACAAAAAAAAAGAATCTGAAAAATAAGAGTTTATACTTCATGTCACTGACACGTTTAAAATCTGAATTGAAAGAGGGACTGTAGTTCAGTTAACATTCTTTTTTTTTTTTTTTTTTTTAATTTTATCCAACTGTTACAGACACGTATCCAGATTTTGAATTCTGAAATCCTCCTGCATGCATGTCAAGATTCGAGATCTGATTTTCCTATTTGAATTGGGCTGCTATACTGGAAACGACAATAAGATGCAGCACTGTTAACAGACT
The DNA here is from genome assembly GCF_016699485.2 of Gallus gallus. Taxonomy (NCBI): domain Eukaryota; kingdom Metazoa; phylum Chordata; class Aves; order Galliformes; family Phasianidae; genus Gallus; species Gallus gallus. The sequence continues at coordinate 100,665,547 of NC_052534.1, forward strand.
TTCTCATAAACAGCTGAATAAAATGCTATAGAAATTGCTATATGCAATTATATATATGCAGAGATTTGGTAGAACGATTCAATATCTCTCAACGGCCCATCAACGTTATCTCTTCTCTACTTTTCTATATTCTTTTTACCTCTCTTTATTGTTTGACAGGCTTTGTTTCATCTCATTAACTGTTGCCATTGAAAAGATGGCACTTTGTCCAAGTTAGTCATTCAGCCTCTTTTTTATCATAAGCAAGGAGTTATAAGCATGTATACAAGACTATGTGGACCTGTCTTATATCTGTCTCTTTGAATAGGTTACAACTGCCCTTTTTAAAAGCTCCTATTCTTTCCATAAACTGGTGAGGATGCCGAACGGTCAATCTCAGACTAAATGCCTAAGTGTTTAATGACTACAGTTAAGAGAGAAAAATTGCACTCCCCGTTGTACTTAACAACATCTTCACAAAAATATAGAGAAGAAAGGTCTTGGCCTCCACTCTAGGAGCTCAAATCAAAGAGATGGACGTATCAGAAGTGAGGATATAACAGGAAGGACAATAGATACAGAAATAACAATGCACAATTATTCCTTTTAGGCATCCATCTGGTTAGATGTGTTGTTTCGTTTAAATGATGTGTAAACGCACTCACTTAATGGCCCTCATTTATACATTTATATATGTCATGTGAGCACTGCAACACACACGGTTTTAATTTTGAAACTTAAAGCACAAGTAGCAGACCTCACCTTTGCTGGATGCTGTCGGGTGTCAAAACCGAAAAGTTCAGCTTGCGCCCCTTCCAAGGAAATATAATACACACGCATCTGTGCACCCTGAGGTCTGCACACAGCTGCACGATGTTTTATGAGATGTTGCAGTGGCTTCTGCTAGACTTCCTGATGTAAAACTACAAACAATCAAACCCTCTTTCCCCCACACCCCATTCTCTCAAGCAAATACCTGAGAAAAGAGAGTTTTTAAACCAACTGTGTCGTTTAAACATTTTTGCTCTCAAGAACAGAATTAATCTCAGTATTTACAGAAGGAAAACATGATCTTGGGTATTTCAGCTTTGAGTTGAAACAAAAAAAGCCACAAAACAAAAGTTTTTCTCAATAAAGTTTGAATCAGCATTAGAAGGCAGAAATAAGTATGTTCCATCAAGCATAAAGGCATGAGATGGCATCTGAGATTTGCACACTGCCATCTCAGCCTCCCAAGAGGGAAATGATTCTGCATTAACTGAAGAAATAGGTAATCAAGAAAATTGCATTTAAACCAGGACAACTGCAACACAGTACAATACTCTGGCACTCTACTTTCTTATATGCTAGCTTTTCCACTTGTCTTGTATTCTTTTCTGACTAGATTTAACTAGTTTCTATCTAGAATAAAATAAAATAGAAAACCATCTTTTTTTTCTCAGAAGAAAATGTAAAAATGCAAACTTCATAAACCAATATGTTTTTAAGTTGGCGTTGATTCTTTAAAAAGTACTGTATTTTTGGAACACTGAAAACTTCATTTTTACACTTTCAGACCAAAAGGTCTGACAAGACAATCAGTCTTTCATCCATTTCATGGTGTAAAGGCTTGTTAGTCTGAGATTTAAATATGTAAATTCTACTACAGTTCAGTGGGAACTGAGTACCTAACTCCATCAGCCACTCCTTAAAATGCAAGTCTTGCTGCTCTTATACAGTCACCTGCAATTTCACTCATCAGTGTCTAGAGTAATAGACTCCTAGATGGAAATCATTTACTGGTGGCCCTTCTCTTGGAAGATGGCAAAAAAAGCCTACTGTGAGTGACATTCCTTCCAATACAATCTCACTTAGCACTGTTACTGGACAAAACTAGATGCACACACAAAGTCATGGTGGTATCTTGCTGTATAACCATTCAACAGCCTGGCTCTAAGGGATATATGATCACTCTTTTCAAATGTTGCCCTGGAAACAATTTGTCTTTTGGCAGACATTGCATACTTATACAGGAAACTAAATTTAAATCCTTAGGCATAACATCTTGGTCATGCCTGCCCTTTTGTTTGAACTTCTTTAATAAAATTCTTGCCCTCACACTTGGCTGTACTAAATCCAACTATGATCTTTTCTTCCTCCTCATTATTAGTTCAGAGGGAACACTCCAGTATTTGTATGCAGGGTTATCCATTACCTAAAAGGAAAACGTGCCAACTTAAAGCTCAGTGCATTGACTTACATGATGTTTACCCAAGGATTTTCATGCAACTGACTTATAATGGCCATGTAATTTTCCTCGTCTGAGCAGTTTTACAGAACTGGTATTCATCATCTTACTTCTCAACATGCAACAGGTGAGCCAGTTCATAGGTGGCTTGGGAATAAACAACAGAACAAGGTGAACCATTTACCTAAAAAAATAAAAAAGAAAAAAGAACTAGGCAAATAGGAGTGGTGCAATCAATCATAAATATGATTCTTAAATAAGTAGTTTGAAAGGGGGGCGACGACAAATGAATGGAAATGTTATGTACACAAGTTAGCCTCGTACCTGGCTAAAGGAATATAGCGCAACTGGAAATTTTGGAAAGAAATGTCTGCCCACCTGCCTGCATTCCTGGCCAGCAAAAGCAGCACTTTCCAAACAGACGAGAGACTGAGGCAGTTTTCCACTTTTGTACACAACTGCGGGAATCCCCAGACAGGACAAGAGAGAAGAAATCATCCTGCTATTCCACAGTACATGTAAGCTCAGACTCACGTTATATTTTCCATCAGCTACCTCTTCTGAAACACCTACAGAACGACGGAATTTGTACAGATCTTGGGATCCCGTATTGTCCTTTAATTATGGCAAAGAGCCAAAATTTGTCTCCAAATGAACACAGTTAAGGTCTCACAGGCCTTCTGGGAGAGTTGAGACCTCCCACATTAATAAGGGGTTTAGGAGGTTATTTTTCCCCCCTCTTGCCTTTTTTTTTCCTCCTTAAACTGATGCTGAAGCAATCCCATTGGCCCTGGAAGCACATGTAAAGGGAGTCAAAATTGGATACGAGTCTCAGAAGGATGGCATAAGCATTTAACAATACGCCTTGGACTTGAATTTACAGATGAGGTAGGTGCTGGCGGAGGACTGTGAGGAATTATTCAGAGTGTTCCTTCCCTCCTTTTTCTTTTCATAAAATACCCAGTGAAGCAGAAAGTTCCTGAGACATGAGCAATGTTTCTGTTGGAAGTGGACAAGCTTTAGTAGTGGGGTGAAAAACAATTTTCAAAATTTATTTTTCACCACTGTGTAACACCTTGAAAATATTTTGGCAAAAATGCCAGGTGCTGTGCAGTTCCAGGATTCTATCAGAAGTTCACCTTCTTTGGCTGGTAGAATAGAAAATGCTACCAGCTTATTAGAGGAAATATGAATAGCTCTGGTTGAACTGTTTAGCACTGTAAGCAGGGTAAAGACGGAGTGCATATGAAGTTCTCTGTGTCTCATTTAAAGCATCATTAGGCATGAATTAAGGAAAGTGAACCTTATTTTACAAATTCATCACAAATTAGGGCTCTGTTGTGCTGGGTACTTTTCAAAGAAATGCCAAAAGGCAGTTGCTGTATCTCAGTATTTAGCACAAGTAAATGAAACATAGAAAGGATGAAAGAAAAATATTTCCCTCTCATTTTACATGTCATGATCAGGAAATCCATGTCCTTCAGGCAGTTTTACCAAAACCTTGTGATCAGAAACTGCATCCAGTGATCTCAAATCCCATTTTAGTGCTAGAAATGCAAGCATTTTCTTCTCAGAAGTTTGCTGTAGCTTCCTCTTGCACATAACAGTTGCTACTCCACCACTGTCAAAGGAAACAATCTTGCTGAATAATAAAGATAAAAACAAATGTCAGCCCTGACCAAAAGCACACTCACGGAACCAGATTCACCAATGTGCTCCAGGGGCTTTATGTTACCCTAGTGGTACACGACAATCATAAAAGTAGATTAACTAATATAAGGCTTCTGTGTGACACCAGAGAAGTACAGAGCAGCTGTAGCATCTATGGGAAAACTATACTGCAGTGTTTTACTGTTTCTACCTTCTCACCTTTCTGACTTTCTCACCAAAGATTAGTAGCAGTTCCAGATGCAGTGAACATACATGGAAAATAAATACTAGAAGAAAGAAAAACATTAACTCAAACAGATCATAATTTCTGTTTCCTAAATTGGTGTGCAAGCAAATCTCCACTGCTGTGCTTTTTAATCTCACCGCTAGATTTATTGGTGTGAAGAGACAGCAATATTGAATTAGTTCTTATTAATAACATCATCCCATGTTCCTCAACTCTGAAACCAAGAACTTCTCAGATGCAGCATCTAAAGTTTATGGTAGGCTGGAAACTCCTTACTTGACTATAGATATTAAAATATATCCACAGATTTCTGCTCCACCATTCTTCATGTATAACATATACAGGTGACTTCATTCTGCGTAGTTATCATTGTATGAAATACATATAGATCTATAAAACACACATGAAAAGTAGTTTCTTACTGTACTGGATATGGTGCAAATGATCTTACAGTGGAATGAGTAAAATTATTTTAAAAATGTAAAATTCCAAATATTGCAGATAAGGCGGGGAAAATACATGCAAAGTTTTCACAAATTAATTTCCTCATCTTCAGAGTAGTAGAAAATGTGAAATACTGACTTTAAAAATGTAGGAAAAAATCTCAAAATTTTAAATCTAAGGATGCTTTTTCACACAAACTCATGTAACGCTGTAGTAAGGCTTCAGACTGAAATCTGAAACAGTTGGAAAAGGGCAGAAAGAATTTCCTTAAACAAACTTAAACAAGATAGAATTTCCTAGCAGTGAGAATGATTAAATACTGGAACAACTTACTCACACTGTCCTATCTGTAAGAAAGGACAGGAGATGGCTCGCAGCCTGTGTGCAGAGATCTGGCTGAACACTATGGTATGAATCTTTTTGGCGTGGGAATGTGTGGATCTGAAGTCCTCTGTTCATCCTTTACCTTTTGCACCATGAACATAGTCACAGTGTTTGCTATTTTCTAATAGGATAATAAGACAGAACATACCTTTAGTGAATTTGAGGACTGTAATAACCCAGGGGAAACTTCTGCCACTCAGACGAACTGAATAGCGGAGATTCACTGCGGTGGGAACTTGATAAATTTGAGGTCCAGGACAAAAGATATTTCATGAAGTTCAATAAGGAGAAAAGCAAAGTCCTGTACCTGGAACAGAACAACTCCATGCTTCAGCAAAAGTGGGAAGATGGAAACCACGCTGCGAGTACACCGTGTACTGTTGTGAAAAATGCAAAATGCATACTCGACTACATTAGAAAGAGTAAATTGCTACCTCCTCCCATTCAGTGCTGATGAGGACTTACCTGGCATACAGTGTCCTGTTTTGAGCCCCTCAGTACCTGTTAGAAGTGAGACCCTACAGAGACTGAGTTGGGATTTAAATATTGCATGTAAAAGTCCTTACGGGAATAGATACTTGGATGGGAGATATAGATATTTAAATTTGAGGGATAAACAGGAAGTCCAGATGAAACAGTTTTAACTTGTCTCTTCTGTCCTTAATTTCAATGAAATCTAAAATAACCGGCTCTATGAAGTTAGTTTGTTTCACTGATGGTTTTGGCAGAGCTTCTCTCTCACCGTGTTGCCAGGAAACATGGCAGAGTAAAATGACTGTTGGACTGTCACAGCTTTAGGCCTTATGACTCTGAGGGACGAATGCCAAGGCAATCAGCATGCTGAGGAAGTTGCACTCTTTGCAAGCTCTGCGGCATTACGTGACCATGCAAAGGGGGAAGCTGATGAGGTTAGAGAAGAAAAAAAAAAAAAAATGCAAGGAAGGAAGAAGCTACAGAGCAGTCAGACCTTCCATTTCATCTGTATTGGACTCCTACTGCTTGCATTTCATCTGAGCAGATGCTACTTGAACAGATATTCTGAAGATGGCAATACAAAAAGAAAAATCAAATGATGATAGCATAGTAACCCCTTGGTTCCCTAGTAGGGTTGTGACCAGCCATCCTGCAAGCCAGCTTATCCCACTTAACTTTGTACCTTTGTCTTGTCTTGCGTTACCTTGCTATACCCTGTATTTATCTTGCCTTGCCTTATGTTATCTTACCAAGACACTCCTGCCTGAGCTAGCTGAGAATAGTCCAATCCTAATTTTTCCATCAGATTTTCCAGCCTGCATTAAATTTACCACTAGTGGATGAATAATCTGTTATCCTTCTGCAACAAATTAATTGCAGGCTGTACGAAATGAGTGATGTGGGTACAAATTTTGTGAGTCTCTGCTATATAAAATTCAATATAGTCTTTGCTGTTAGGATAATCTCGTGCCAATATACTTGGCAAAAAATACAGTGTGTGTACACAACATGGCTGTATTTCAGGTTGGTATTGACAGTTGTGTATTTATTTATTTTTCAAAAGTATTCCAAAGATACAGAAAGGATTGTTCTGAAGTATTCCTGCTAACCTACATACTTTATAAACTGCCTGGGGTTCGACATACAGAACATTTTTCAAACATAAATGTAAATAACTGCTTCTGATTGCTTTCAGAGCTGCACCCAGCTCATCGCTGTAATCCTAGCACAAAATATATGTCCCTTATTAAAAAACTGAAACAAAAATTCACAGGCATGTGCTTGTCATGCTCTGTTAACCTGGCTTTTTAGTCTGCACATATGGTGAATGAGGGAGTGGAACAGCTATGATATAATTAAAATTCAGTCCTGCAAATAATTGCATGAGCTTAATGATCACTATTTTGGGGGATGCATACACTGAGGTATGTACTATGGCTGCAATTCATACACATTCTTTGAAGATCATTTATCTTCAAACTAACTCAGCATTGCTACAAGTGCAAATATCTCTGTATAGTATGGGTAAATTCCATGACTCTTTACCCAGTTTCCTTGTAGGTTCTGCACCCTGCACTCAATCTCCAGCTACGTTTCTCGCTACTTTCCTAGCAGTGTCCAAGCTAGTCTATTCAGAAATTGCTCATGTCTATATGTGTAGTTTGTAGACACAGTACAGAAAAATCCTCAGGCAGTGAGAACTCTTTAATGCAATTAACATTTTGCAATAGTGTACCCATAAAAAATGTGTTTACAGAGGGATATGGACAAACAGATTCCAGCGACTAGCATAGCTGCGGCATTGAAGAACATGACTTCTAGGACTGGAGGAAGACGTATTCTGTGATACTTCAGAAACTGTGGTTAGTCTCTGTTTAGCTATGTGTTGTCAATCTGCAGCCTTGGTTGAAATCAGCAGGAGTTGCATGTGTGTAAGGGAAGAATTTGGCCCACTAGGACCTAATGTGGTGCATCAAAGGAAGATAGAGCTGGCATCTCTGGGAGAACTTTCTGATATTCACATGCAACTGCACACTGTGGGTGGCATTGAGCTGGGTATGAATTAGTTGGAGCAGAGACAGGAACCAGAGCAACTGCAGCTAAGAGGAGGTCTGCAGACCACCCCCAGGATGCCGTAAGACCACTGGTTGCCTTCGGAAGAGAAGGCGGCTAGGGTAAATGGAGACTACAAGGAACTACATACTCTTGAGACAGAAAACAACTGTTACCAATGGGAACTGCAGCTGGAGAGAGGCTGAGAGTCATTGCTGATACTCAGAACTAGCTTCTGAGACTATACTCGATGGAACAAACTTGGTAAAGTGTCGAGAATGTGCAGCTTGGGCAAGAATGGGTCTCAGATTGTAGTCTGCTCAGTCTGGTAGAGATTTTGTACAAGCATTTGAAGATCTTGAACTGTCTTCTTATCATGAAACAGGCATAGTACAGTCTGATGTTGTAATTTCTTGTTTGTTTATAATACACAGGTGTATGTACACAAGCATGCTGGGCTATCTACTGGTTTGTCTTTAGTTTGGGACTGATTCTTCTCCTCATGGTCACAGGTAACAAATTAAAACTCCATATCTGAATCTCATAGATTGGGTTTAAAACTTGAAGCTTTCTACCCTCTAAGGCTGCATTCTGGTTTCTCCCTTCTTAATGTGTGTGGGCTATTCCACGTCCCTCATTACTCCTCAGATTCATCGTACCAGACCCCTCTCACGCTGGCAGCAGCAACATGTGCACTTTGGTGATTTATAATACTGTGCTTCTTGGGGAAGAGTGTAATTCACTGGCAGTAAAAGGGGTTGTTGTGCAGGTGGAAACTTGTTTAAACAAATCTGAATCAAAACTGGGATGTAATGAAGGTTGGTATCTTAATATAAGCTCTGAATGTCCAGAGAACTTCCATTATTTTACACATCCAGAAACCTGTTTGAGCGCTTCGTTTCAGAGATTTTCATCTGCTGAAAGGAAGAAAAAGTAGATTACTGGGGTAAATCTGAAATGAAAATCAAATGTTTTTGTGTATAAGGCTGTGGCTGTTGTGCATTAAAAAAAAAAAAAAAGTTATTGTTTTCAGCACAGTTAACAAACAAATTATTTCTGTTTTCACAGTTCAGTGAGGTCTTTGATTTTACTTCCAGCTTCCTGAAGACAGATTTCAGATATAAAAAATGTCTCCCAGATGCTGTCATTCTGCAAAATACTGAAGACATAAGGAGAAAGAATAACTTAATGGCAGATAAGTCTCCAAAATTGCTGGCTAAATATTCTTCATTGAGTGTTACCCTAATAATGCTAATATCTATAAACTACAAATACTATTTTCTGTCCAGACAGTTGAACGAAAATGTTCAGACAGCAACTTTGGTCAATCATCTAAAGGTCTGAATGTTTATTGAAATTATCTGAACCTATCAAATCTCCACTTTGAACTGGCAGTCTCCTAAAAACCCGCATTTCATGTGAAATTTCTGGCACTTACCTTTCAGGTGCTTGCCAGAAACATCATTTTTGTGGTGTGACTGTTTCAAACCTTGATGGCAATTACAATTGTCAAAATAAAACCTCTCTCTACTTGTTCCAGGACTTAAAAAATATTTGGTTGCAGCTTGGTTCTGAAAGTGTGAAAAAGTCAAGGAGAAGTTTTTTAATTTCCTTTTTTTTTTCTTCTCTCTTTTTTTTTTTCCCAATTCCATTTGTCTCTTTTGAATCTGTTCCTCATTACCTCAGGTGAAATGTCCTAATAGGGAAAAGATCCTAAATTGTCTTAGATCTGGTAGTTTTTGTGACTCATCAGGCTCATCAGACCTATAAAGCAACTGCTACAGTAGTTCATTTCTTTGTCGTCAGCTCTGTCTGTTGAAAATTAAAACATTTTCCTCATCTTGATGTGTGGCATATCTGACTGTGAGAGGCTTCACCATCTGTTTTAGGGCCCATAGAACTTTGCAGGAAATGTGAACACTATTATAAGAAGCTTTCAGTGTTTGTTTTATTTAATTTCAGGTGCAAACTAACTTCATATAATCTCAATACAGAGCATTTTATACATACATTTATTTAAACATTTAGCCACTCTAGCTTGAAAAGTAAATTTCATATCCTAATTTAGACTCCAGAAAAAAAAGAATACTTTTTTCTTTTACAGCACACAGACACAAGTCTCTGCTGTAAGAGAAGGCTGATGTTTCTCTCATTTAATTTTAGCTGTTTAAAAGAGATATTTAGATGAAGCTATCCATGTACGTTCCCTCTGCTGACTGCAGGCAGATTCCACCTGGCCTTAAAATCATAGAATCACAGAATCATAGAATGGCCTGGGTTGAAAAGGACCACAATGATCATCTAGTTTCAACCCCCCTGCTATGTGCAGGGTTGCCAACCACCAGACCGGGCTGCCCAGAGCCACATCCAGCCTGGCCTTTGGTCCATTTCAGTGGAGGGAAGAAGTGTGTTGCACCTCCACAAAGTTTCCTTTGCTCTTAGTAATGGGTTCCACCATTTGGAACTTAGGACAAACCTTGAATCTCTGCATTCAAAAGAAAACCCTCTAGAATAAACTCAGATGACAAAATTAGTTAATTAAACAATTAATTAACAGGCTTACATCTACTGGTGCAGAGATGTGTGTATTACAATGGACCTACATTTTTCCCTCAAGCAAGAGACTGCCAAAATAACCTCTGGGATTACTCTTGGTTAATTAGGTCTTAGAGTTCCTATCTGAGATAGGAGTATCTTCTTGGACTTACTAAATGGAAGGAAAAAAAAAGTCATGATTCTTTTAGAAAAAGTTTTTTTATATATATTATCAACTTAAAACCTATGGAAAAGCTCCCAAGTCCATAGATGCACTGTCTTCAAATATGGCTACTGTCACATAAAAACTAGTATGTATTTTTATTCCTTGGTATATCTCAACTAGAACCTGTTCTTGTTTCTAACCCTACAGAGAAAAAGCCTACACAAACAAACTCATACAGGAAGAAATTTGTCTCAATTCTGTGTATCACTCCTATACAGCCTGTGGGTTTCTTCACAAATTAAAATGTGGCAGGTAAAATTTTGCATCCAGCTTCAAAATCTTCACTGCCAGTCCCATGATTTCAATTTAATATATTTTTTTTTATGTGAGTTCTGACACAGTGTTCTGGTAACTTTCACAACTCAGCCACAAACCTGGCTGCTGACTATTTTGGCTTATGAAATCAACTGTGAAACTTAAATCTTTAAACAATTATTGAAGTCTTGGGGTTATAGTGATTCCACATCAGTTAAACTAATTACTTAAAAGACATATCTCCAGACTGGGCTGCTAGGAAGAATTTGTACAGCAATATACAATTTTTCATACACAGAACTGAGGATAATTCTTTATTCTTTATCTCCAATCGCAAGTTTGTTTGCAATCTTCTGCACAGTTTTTTACCTTTAGTTTAATCAATGAGGGCTGTTTGGCACTCTCTAAAACCCCTTTCTACCTCTGGTGCACTTTTGCCTTGAAGTTAAACTTTCTTCCTAATAGCACAATTCAGATTTGTAAGCCCTAACTCCCGAAAGAAGCTACATAAATATCTCAAAGATTAAGACTAATTTGTAAAATAAAGAGATTATAAGCAGGTCATAAACAACATCCATACAATGGGTTTGAGTGTTGCTTTTAGCTTAATAGTTCATCACCTACTGATTATACACCACAAACAAAGGACAAATAATCCAAGCATCATATTCCAGGGGCAGTTTTTTGGGAATATTGGCAGCAATTGTGTCTGTTCCCCAAATTAACAGGACATTACTAAGATCTGTCTTATTTTCAGTGCATAGAATGCAACTGCACAAATATGAAATCGTCCATCAAATGTCCCAAAATATTAATATGTCTGGGAGAAGGATATCGTGGTGGACAGAACCTAGCAAGATATACAGCACTCTTCAGAAAGTTGGTAATCCAACAATCCTGACCTTCTTCATTTAAGTCCTCAGAGATCAGCAGTCCTCGAGGGTTTTAATATTTCACGATGCTGAGCTTAATTGTGGATTATATCAAAATTATTTTGGAAAAAATTGGAAATCTGGAAAAAATACTATCAACCATTCAAGTCTGTTAAATCTATAATTTATCAAACTTATAGTGTAAAAAGCTATTAGTTTTATTTATGTGGTATGTGGAAAAAAATCTGCACATTTTGTATTTTTAAAAGATGAGTGCTGTCAACATCTTATCAGCATCATTATGTATTGTCTGAGGCCAAAAATTAAAAATCCATTTGTCTTCTTGTTGTAGACATGAAAATATCTCAGCAAGTTGAATGATAAAGTAGCTGGTCAATATTCTGTCAGTCCTTACTCGGGAGAACATCAGTGGAAGCTTTCTAGAACTGGTAGTGGTTAAAAGCATAAGGACTTCAGGACTTGGCAATCAAGAAATTATTTCCTAAGTAAAACCTGAGTATGGGACTCAGAATTTGTTTAAAGATTGTTTAATAATGAGGCATTGTTTTAATTTTCCACACATGTAGAATTTGGCAGGAAGTAGCGAACGTGCTTCATTTGACATCTGTTGACCTCATTTAATAATTGTTATTAATTCTTCTATTGCAACTTTGTTAGAATCATATTATTTTCACAGGACAATATGGGTGCCCTCTGGTGGTTGGACTAACAATTCAGTATTTGTCCATAATATCTGATAATAAAGTCCCTTATTGCCCTATTGACATAAAGAAGTATTAATTTTACTTAAAGTGTCCAATCAGAGATTAGACAGACTGATAAATAGGTACCAAATTCAGCCTTAGGGTGAAATAAAACCTTATTATTAAGGTAATTTAGGAATAATGAGAATATTATAATGATATTAAGGAATAATTATTTAGATATGTAACAAAACTTAGTTCTATTTAAAAAAAGAGTCAAATTCAAACTCTTTCTAGATCACACAAGACAGAAAACTAATCTGGCTTTTTAATTGGAAATCCTGAGAACAACCTCATTTCTTGATATTCAGAAACTTCCATTTTGAAGCCACAATTGGGAACTGCAGGGGAGAAAAAAAAAAAAAAAAAAAAAAAAAAAAAAGAGGAAGATGAAGAAGAGGAAGAAAATGAATAGGAAGAAGAATGGTAAGAAAAAAGACAATATTAAAAAAGAAGAAGAAAAAAAGAAACACAAAAATTTTGAGTCTGAATTTGAAAGAAATTTCAGTACTTATTTTATTTGAGACAAGTTTGGTTCTAATCCCAAATACAGGAGACATAATAGAGGAGAGGAGACACCTCTGGGCATCTCACCTCTTCTGACATCTCACTCTCTCCTCTGAGGTCTAAAAAGATAGAGAGAAAGATTCACACTCTGAGGAATCAGAAAGAAGCAGATGGAGTTTTCTCTTTTTGGGTAATAGAGAAATCTGAAGACTCACTGTGAAAAGACAGAAGAGGTCCAGCTCACTGAGCATGGAAAGCTTTCCTTTGGCCATGGCGATGAGGAGACATCTTTTAGTGTCACTGTTGTTGTCTCCATTTTCTGCTTTGTGTGAACTGTGGCAATGTAGATTGCATGCATCCACTTTGGAGCTGGGTAGTTAGTACTTCTTCAATTACTTCATTACTATGAGTTATTATTCACATTCAGGTTTTAAGACTTCTTTTTTTCCTCCCTTCTTACACTCTTTCTTCAAATGCTTTCACCTACAGATTGTTGACAGAAAGAAAAAAATGTGCAAATAAGAGAAAGTTAGTTTTCTTAAGCAAAGAAGAAAAAGATAGAAGGAAGTACTTCATCAAAAGGCAAAAACTAATTAAGACATTTAGAAGCAAATACATTTTGTTTCTTGCAAATTTGTCCAATATTTTAGCAAATCTACCAAGTGTCTATTTTCTTGATTATATATAAATATTTTCTTGAACTATAATTCATAGAATAAATCTTATAATTGTGATTGGTATAAAAATAAAATGTGGTGTGTTTTACATTTCTTTCCCTTAAAAATCTGTGTTCTTGTACATTGAAGAAATCAGAAAGATTTATTTGAGACTTGTATGTTCTAATATAAAATTGTTTCCCCCAGAGTTCAAAACAAAGAAAATAACCAGGAAGTATTTCTATATATACCTTCACAGAGGTTTAGACCATATTTATAGATAATTCTGGACAAAAACTAAAATCTTACAACACATTCTCGAGGCTAGAGTAAGAAAACAATTCCAGTATCAAAAAGAATGCCTGGAATTATGGACTCAAGAAGCAAGAGTTCTTACAGAGGACCTGCTTCTTGGGTAGTACCAATGACAAGTTGCTATTCCATTTTCATTGAACTAATGGTTAGTTTTAAAAATGGCAGATTCACCTCTTTGGTGTTGCAGATGAAGTGTGAAGTGATCACATTTTTCTGCCTAAATTGCCAAGTTTTAATCCCGTGTAGCTGTGGTGACCTGTGGCTCCCCCACCAGTCACAGGTCTGGTTTGGACACATTGTCTTAGGGAATAGTGATTCTTTAAATTCTAAATTAAAGAGGTATTTTCTGAAAAAAGGAATTGTCCCATATGACCCCTCCAAAAATTGCACTTTGAAAGATCTTGCAGTATATTTTCTAAGAATACTATTTAAACAAATCTCTTTTGTGTTTATAAGAATGTGGAAATTGAGAACAAAAATAGCAAATTATCCATCATGCTACCCTAGAAAAATGTCAGGTTCTAAGTCTCACACATCATCAAATCAATGACACCAACTGTCTCTTGAGTTCCAGGAGTTTTAAAAGCCCAGAGATATGTTATGAATTTCTGTGCAAAGAAATTGGGAAGTTAAACACAGGAAATAGCATAACCAGAGGATCAGTATAATCAATATTCTTCAGTGTCATGTCTCCTGCCTCTGCAGAGCCTTTTATTATGGCTGAATGACAGCAAAAACCAAATAATATTTTCTCTAATGTATTTCTATCAGAACTTCTTGCAACCTAAGAAAACAGAGATGGATTTCAAGATACTCATAAAATAGGGGAAAATAACTATGCATCCTTCACAAAGAATATGTTAATATCTGTCCCCCACCATAAGAAATCAAGCAGAGGAGGCAGGAAAGTGGCATGGTTGAACAAGGACCTGCCAGTTAAACTATGGGAAATGAGGGACATCTAAAGTCATGGAAGAAAAAGTGCAGGGCCTAGAAAGAATACAGTGATGCCATTTAGATGTGCAGAGTAGGATCATGAAAGTCAAGGTGTACATAGAACTGAACTTGGTGAGAAATGTTAAATATAAGAAGGGATTCTGCAAGTACATTGGTCAGAAGACAACTCATCTGACAAGGACAGTGTACTCCCTCTGATAAATGAAAAAGGAAAACTGGCTTCAACAGACATGGAGAAGGCTGAGGTACTCAACAACTTCTTTGCCAGAGTCTTTACTGGCAGTCAGGTTTCCTACATCTCTCATGTCCTGAACCTTTGGATGGAGGTCAAGGGACTGGAGTTCCTCCTTCCTAAAGAGAAGAACTACAAAACCACCTCAAGAGGCTGAATCATAGAATCATAGAATGGCCTGGGTTGAAAAGAACCACAATGAGCATCCAGTTTCAACCACCCTACTACGTGCAGGGTCACCAGCCACTAGACCAGGCTGCCCAGAGCCACAGCCAGCCTGGCATTGAATGCATCTGGGGATAGGGCATCCATAACTTCTTTGGGCAACCCGTTCCAGTGCGTCACCACCCTCTGAGTGAAAAACTTCCTCTTAATATCTAACCTAAACCTCCTCTGTTTCAGTTTAAAACCACTCCCCCTTGTCCTATCACTATCCACCCTCGTAAACAGTCGTTCCCCCTCCTGTTTATATGCTCCCTTCAAGTACTGGAAGGCCATGATGAGGTCTTCCTGGAGCCTTCCCTTCTCCAAGCTAAACAAGCCCAGTTCCCTCAACCTTTCTTCACAGGAGAGGTGCTCCAGCCCCCTGATCATCTCAGTGGCCCTCCTCTGGACTCATTCCAAGAGCTCTGCGTCTTTCTTGTAGTGGGGGCTCCAGGGCCCAGGAATGTGTACAGGTCTATGGGGCCAGATGACAGGCATCCCAGAGAACTGAAGGAACGGGCTGATGTTGTTGCCAAGCCGCTATCCATCACATTTGAGAAGTCAAGGCTGTCAGATAAAGTACCCAATTACTAGAAAAAGGGAGCATAACTCCCATTTTTAAGAAAGGGACAAAGGAAAATGCAGGGAACTAGAGACCTGTGAGCCTTACCTCTGTGCATGGAAGGTCATGGAGCTGATCCTCCTGGAAGCTATGTTAAGGCACATGCAAAATGAGGAGGTGATCTGAGACAGCCAACATGGCTTCACCAAGGGCAGATCATGCCTGACCAATATGGTGGCCTCCTACAATGGAATGACAGCATCTGTAGACAAAGGAAGTGCAACTGAGATTGTCTACTTGGACTTGTGCAAGATCTTTCACATGGTCCCACATCACACTCTTATCTCTAAATTGGAGAGATACGGATTTGAAGGGTGGATTAAATGGATAAAGAATTGGTTTGATGGTCATAGCAAGAGGGGTTATGGCCAGTGTCTCTATTTTCAGGAGAAGACTGGTGATGAGTGGTATACCCCAGAGGTCTGTCTTGGAATCTCTGCTCTTTAATAGTTGTGACACACATGATCCATAGCATCTTTATCAGTGACATAGACAAAGGGATCAAGTGTACACTCAGCAAGTTTGCAAACTACATCAAGCTGAGTGGTGCGGTTGATACAACAGAAGGAACGGATGCCATCCAAAGGGACCTGGACAAGTTAGAGAAGTGGGCCCACATGTACCTAATGAGGTTCAACAAGTATACCGACTAAGAGAAGAACTCATTTAGAGCAGCCCTGAAGAGAAAGGCTTGGAGGTCACAGTGGATGAAAAGTTGCACATGATCCAGCAGTGTACTCTTGCAACACAGAATGCCAACTGCATCCTGCATCAAAAGTGAGGTGAACAGCAGGGCAAGGGAGGTGACTGTCCCCTTCTACTCCACTCTCATGAGGTCTAATCTGGAGTGCTTCATCCAGGTCTAGGGTCCTCAACTCAGGAAAGTTGTGAAGCTGTTGGAGCGGGTCCAGAAGAAGGCAATAATGATAATCAAAGGGCTAGGGCAGCCTCTCCTATGAAGAAAAATTGAGGGAATTAGGCTTTTTCCACCTGGAGAAGAGAAGGCTCCGGAGAGACCTCATTGCAGCCTTTCAAAACTTACCACTTCAAAAAACTTCAAACTTTTAAGGAGGGAAACCAACTTTTTGCACGATCTGATAGTGATAAGGCAAGAAGAAGTAGTTTTGAACTAAGAGAAGGGAAATTTAGATTAGATGTTGGGAAATTTTAAACTGAGAGGGTGGTGAGGCACTGGAACAAGCTGCCCAGAGAAGTTGTGGATGCCTGGTCTCTGGAGACGTCCATTCCAGATTGGAATGGAGCCCTAAGCAACATGATCTAGTGTCTTATTTAGTGATTGGCAACCCTGCCCGCAAAAGAAGGATTGGAACTAGATGATCTCTCAGGTCCCTTTCAATAAAAGCCATTCTATGATTCTGTGGTCTTAATTTCAACCAAAGAAGCACACTGTGGAGGTGTTAAATGACGCTGTTTAAAATAAACAAAGAAGAATTACTACTTATAATTCATCCTAGATAGAAAGATTTTGTCCAAATTAACAGTGGTTCTTCAAACAAGGGACTTCTACATGAGTCCGTATTTATCTAATGCGTGTCGCAAAGTCTCTCTGTATTAGTTCTAAAGGGAAACTTGAAAATAGCACTTGATTCTGAGATGCACTGTCACATATTTACCCTCAGAACAAGTATCTGATGTGAAGGACCACTGTTCCCATCAACAGGGGGAGAACAAAATATAAAGTGAAATTAAGTCAATTTCTGTAGCTTGAGATAAAGGGATAGTGTCTTAACAGCAGTTAATACAGCCCTGTGATTTACAGGGGAGAACTTTCTGCTCTGCTCTTGAGGAGGAGGAGATCGGAAAAAAAAAACCTTTTCTTTCAGTCATCCGGAACATTATGCTCTGAATTTGTACAGATGCTTCTGGATAGACAGTCTTGCAGTTTTAATTGCCAGCCCTTACTGACAAAGAGTGTGCTGGTCTTATTTATACTAGGATGTTAAATAGTCTCAGGGAACATCATTAAGACCTGGAACTCAACTTTATCAGTACTATTAAAAATGCTGCACTTGTTGCAGGGGACTTTTCACCAAGACCAACCAGTACTTCTGTCAGACAACTCTCAGCACAGTGTAATTAGTTAGTCCAGGTTGAGGATCACACTCAATATATAGTTTGGAGGGATCTGACAAATTTTGGAAAGTAAGGGCATTTGATCTTGTACACTTTTTTCGGCTATGTCAGCTGATCTTAAGCTATAGAATAGATCAAATTGCAAACAAAGGTATGCTACTAATTGCATTTCAGTAACACTGGTTTTACTGCATCATGATTGGGTCCAGGAAGCAGAACATATGGACAAAAGCCAGTATCAGTGTACTTATGGACACTTTTTCCAAGCATTTCTGCTCTGTGGCTCCCCTGTGTTTGTATTTTCACTAGAGATGTTTCTCCCACATTTACCAGGCATCCATTCATTTCATTGTTTCAGAACTACTTTTGGTCAGTGAGTCCCCTGAAGACACCATTTGTTTATCCCCTGAATAAATCGTAATATCTTCATGCCCTCTTGCAATCAGTGAGTTGATAGCCTCCTCTTCACACTCCTTCAATTCAGTTACACCAGGAAGAAAACTACTTCAAGTGCCCCAGGTATGTGTTTAAGTGTGTATCATAAGATAAAGAATTGCTAAGACAAATTTGCACCGAAGAAAAACTCATCATCCAGTGCACTAAATCAACGATGTAAACAAACCCATCTGGTGAACACTACTTGTGATCAGACACCAATCAGATTTAACTCCATTCACAGTGAGCCTCTGGGTCCAGCCATGTAGACAGTTTTTCACCCAGCACACAGTACAACCACCTAAGCTATAATCAACCAGTTTCTCCATGAGAATACATTAGCAGACAGTAACAAACACTTTGCTGAAATCCATACAAACAACATGCGTAGTTTTTTCTTTCATCCACTAAGAGTGTCATTTTATCATAGAAGGAGATTAGGTCAGTCAAGCCAGACCTGCGTTCATAAAGCCATGCTGATTGGGCCTGATTTAGCTTGGATTTTTAATTATTTCTACTCTAAAAGCAAAACATGGATTTATAGATGTTATTGTCCTGATTTATCGTAAATTACCCTTACAGAAAGAACCTTTTTAGGTTAAAAAAAGTTATGTTTCTTTTATTTATATTAAAATATATCTTTCTTACGGTCATTAAGTGAATTATATTGCTTGAGGTAAAGCATACTCAAGGATCTAAACATAAATAAAACCAGGTACATTACAATTACTATCATGATGTTTATCACTGATGGAGATTATATGATTGCAGAACTATATAAAAATCTTTAGGGATTACCTTAGCTTAATGGTGTTCTTCCCTTTCACTCACCATCCATTTCTTATTGCAAACATCTGCTTGGAAATAAAAAGGGTTTTATATTTCCCTGGGACATACTTGGCTCTACAAGAACATTGTTCTTTTTATTTAAGAAATACTTAAGTTTAATCAAGTTTTTAATTCCAGAAATATTGCAGCCGCTCATATTGAATGACTTGCAACTCTAATCTATATATTTTAAAATGTCATTAATGAAAAAGAATAATATAATAGCTATTGTTGGATTCTGTAGCATAAAATGAACTTTTTTGCTTTCTCTTTTGATTAGTGCTCTGGCATTTATTCAGTGGCTTGGCCTTGTTCATTTTAACCTTGGTGCAATAAGAATAACAAATGAACCCTATTACACTTGCTGTTTATTTACTTCTGTTCTGATGCTAGGAACTCTTCAGTTCATCTTGTAAATTACAGCTAATATAAAAAAAGAAATATCTCCATATGAATAAAAGAAAACAGGCTCCTTATAATCTTTACAATAAACTTTCTTTTTAAATAAATCTAAGGGTTTGGGGGAAAAGAAAATTATGTGTTTGCACTCACACTGATGAATGCACAAATTATATACCGTATTTTACTTATTAATGTGCACTAGTAAAATTCATGGCATGCTGTTTTACAGGCAGTAAAATACTTTTTCCAGATGTGGTTTCATAATTCTCCAAAGACTATCATAGTTATCATAAGATTTATGGAGGATAATTTATTAATCACATTTTTTTAACTTTGGAAATCTGTTTAGTAAGATGAAAGAGAGCTTTAAAATAAGTCATTTTAACCAAATGTGGATGGTATTATGATATCAGGTTACCCCTTTTGTTCGAATTATTTTTAATGATTTTATTTGTTTTATAGCCTCCACAAGTCAGTACCAACTTGGTGGTAATGATATATCCGACAAATCTCTAACATTTTGAAAACCAGTATGGAAACCTTTTCTACTATACTGAATTAATTGAGCTGTTCAATACCATTCTTATAGCTTATTTAGAGATATCTAAGCTACTTCTTTTTATAAGATTTGAATGATACAAAGCTTGTAAAAACTCTGCCTAACTATTTTAAATCTGCTTCCTTAATGAAAGTCTGTAAGTGGATCATATGTATAAAATAACGCATAAATGTACAAATGCTGATTTAAAATCTGTATTTTACGCTCAAGTTTATGCTGTTAAAACAAGTTTCCTTAATCTTCTGTGAACATGAAAGCCAAGATAGGTCTGATTCTTGAAGATAATTCATGCACAGTTGACCAGATCCTAAATACAACAAGGTTAGGGAAAATCGTTTCCTCAGCTTTTGTAATGTTTAAGTCATACCTAGAGAGTTAATTGTTTTTAGCATCTGGGAAACTATCCCATGCTGGATAAATTCTCCCACTGGTACCCTCCCCTGAACTATGTAAAAAGTGACAAATACATACAGCCTATATATTAGATTTGTGAACAACATCCCATACTGCAAGGACTGAAGTTCAGTTTTCTACAAACAGGCTTTTAGGGCCTGGTGATTTGCCTCGGTGTCTCCTGCTAGGCCCAGTCCCAGTGTTGGGATTCCTTCTCACCCAACATGGCCACAGCATCCTAAAGCTGGATGTACCAGTGTTGGGTTCCTTCGTTACACCGTAAACCACTACAGCAATCCCAAAGCAAGACATTCCTGCACAGCTAAAGATATCCAACCATGTGATTGACTTCCATATCAGAATTTGAAGCAGACAGTCTACATACATGTACAATTATAGTTCTAAAAATAACAAAGGCATTCTTCACTAAATATAGACTGTTTTACAGAGCTTTACATCCAAGGTAATAACTCCTGTCTGCCTTTGTGTTCAACAGAGAAAAATGAACATTTTCTAAGAGTAATTCATCTGATCCACTTCAGACATTATTTAGAATGAGGACTATTTGTTCTCTGCAACAGCCTGTTTTACTTTATTGATTATCTAAGGTTTGAAAAACTAGTTCAGATCTAGATATATACTATATAGATGTCTAAATATAAGTAATTCAACCCCACATTCTGTCTTAAAATAATTTCCTACTGATTCTGAGATGTTCATAATTTCACCATGTCAAGGTTTAGTCAGGCTTGCAAAAGGAAAGCACACATTTTGTAATGAAGCGCTTTGATTTCATGATGTTCTTTCTTTCTTTCATATCTCATCCTTGCCAAACTAATTTCCTTTCAAACAGTAAACACGTGTAAACCATCTTAGCAATACGTACAATTTAAAATTTAATAAAAATAGTACCTTAAAATATTTTTATGATTTTTGAGAAGTTCTGACAACTTGTTTTCCTCACTTGGACAGATTAATGTGGTATCTCAAATAATAAGATAGCAATATACTGTTCTGATCTCTCATGCAGTATTAAATGTTATTTACAGTGTAACATGTTTATAGCGTTATTTCTTACTTTCAACTGATACTGAAGAAGCTGAAAGGTAGTTCACAATCTCTAACAGCAAATTCACACAAAGCTTTATATTCTCTGAAATCCTTCTCACTGTTGGTACAAAGAATATTGGAAAGATATATTTTTTGGAGATTTCTACAAAAATTGGGAATGTTTCTGGCACTTAGCTATTTTTTCTTGACAATTACTTGAATAATTAAAGTTCAGTCTTAGTTTGTATTATGAAAATATGTACTTATCTTGAGAGTGTGTGCTTTTCAGAGGCCTCACAGGCCCCACAGTTCTTCAGAAACATTAAAATATCACAATCTTACTACTTTTTTATGATTCCTATTTTTCAACTTCTTTTATATCATGGTAATAGCTAGAAAAACTTTTTTTCTCAAAAATGAAGGAAGGGAGAAAATAGTAAAGATCACATGATGATAATTCCTTCTTTCTTTCTCACAGTCAAGTTCTTACTAAATTTTAACATTCCTTATCTCTGTTCCAGACAAGATTTGTTTGTTTGTTTTTATTTTGGGGCATAACGCCAAATACTACCAAAGAGTAAAACAGAATAAAACTGAGGCATATCCTGAAGTCCCTGGTTCTATAAATTCAAAGACATTCTTTATGAGAATATGAAACCTATGATGACCACGAAGAAGGTTTAGAAAAGCAGAGAATTCCACTGTTTTTCACACTTCATAAACATTACAGCCCATAAAAAAAAATTAATATTCCTATCTCATTTTGAACAGTTTGTTAATTTCAGTTTGAAAGTGTCTCTTTCAGTACTGATTAAAAAAATATCTAGTTTACAAAAGAGATATAGTGTCTAATGTAGGTGCAGAAAAATATTCCTCTTGTTGCAGAAGATAAATGAATCAGAAGCTTCCAATAGATAGGAAGGGAATTAAAAAACATTCTCTCCCTATATACTCAGCTAGGATTTACAGCATTATTCTACCTGGCTACATAATTTTAAAATCATATTCATTATCCTAACTCTCCAAAGCTTATCTTTTGTCACGGGATGCAATCTGTTCACCAGGAAGATAAGGGTGAAGAGGTAAGGCTGTCAACATAGCATCTGCCTAAAGCTGAAGCAGTTTACAGTGAGCCCCAGTGCTCAGCACTGGGATCCTGGCACCCTCCCAGGGCCTTCAGGTAACCACTGTGGCACAATCCTGATCTTCCTCAAAAAGGTGAGGCAGGGGTTTGGAGGAGATGGACACATCACATCCTACAGCAAGGAGTGGTGGTGCCCACAGAGGCATCTGCCTGCTATTCCCAACGTCACTATCCATCCTATTGCAGGCAAAAGAACAGGCACCGCTGCCTCCAGCTTCTCAGTTCCATGGCTGACCCCCAACCTCATTCCTCTCTGCCACATGTTGTCCTGAAAGACTTACTCTGATCCCACACCCAAAACCTAGCTGTATTGTGCAAAGACCTCCAAAAAGCTGGACAGCCCATACTACCTCTAAAAGCCTCATGTGGAAGGCCAGCCCCATGTCCCTGCTCTCAGGCACCTGGAGGGTCATCCTAGTCCTCTCCTTTCCTCCAAAAGGCACCAGCAGAGCTGCCCACCTTGCCCCTGAAAGGAGGTACGAGCAGTGAGCAGGCAATTGTGCTTCTCCACAGGAAAGAAGGGATGTACATGAGATCATTTTGAGGGACATGTTTATTGAGAGAGCTCTTGTTCATTCATGGTCCTGGAAAGGATCCGCTGCTCGCCAGGTCCATGTCCCCCACTGGGTCTTGCTGCCCCTGGAAAGCAGCAAGGGGAAGAGCGAAGTTACTCTGGGCTTGATGCAAAGAGGATGCAGCCATTCTTTGAACTTCCAACTAGCAGCACATGGACTGGCTCAGTACGATCAGCAGGAGCCAGCATCCCAAGGTGCCCAGGGCTCCTCCCACTCTGATTCAGTCCTTTGCTGTCCCCTTGCTTGCCTGGCACCATGCCTTGATGGTGCCTGTTGTTCCCACTGAGAAAGTCTTAGCCCCCAAATGCCACTAAGTCATTCCCCATTGCCTCCTGAGATGGTTGCAGACTTTCCCTATGAGTTGTGAGCAATCCCCTTATCCCAAGGTAAGACTATGCTGTCCAAGGTTGGTTCTCTCTCTCTGGGGCTCCTCATCTCACTTCTTCCTGATTTTGGGACACAGGGCTTTGCCTGCACCCAGGAGCTTGGCCAGTGCCCTCTGTAGGCAAAGAAGGATGGGGATGAGACAACCATAGCAGCAGCTTGGCAGAGATGCTGTCTCTGGCGCTGGGCTCCTGAGCATGGCTGATGCACATTTGGGCAGTGACTGTGTTCGCCATGGCTGGGTCCTGTTAGGGGTCTGCTGGGACAGAAGCCTCCTCTGCTTGTCTGGAGGGATTAGCACCAAAAATTGGTACACGTGAACCTCCTCTTCCCCAGATTTCTGTGTCATGTTCCAATTACATAATTCATAATTCCTTTTTCCTTTTGTTTAGTATTTTAAAAGATAAAACACCTGGTACAGGAAAGGAATGGCTCACTGTTCTATATAATCAAGAACAAAACCTCTTCTGCAGCGTAAAATGCTTGTCACTTACATGCTGTCTGAATCTGTGAACTTGATAATATTTATAGGACAACAAGCAGCAGAGACTCTTGTTAAGCATAAGGTTCATTCTCCTCATTTGCAGAGTTACTTGTAGGGTGAACAGCAGTCATAAAATTGTGACAGAAAAAAAAACTAATAGGATTTTGTATAAACCAAAACCTCAGAGAAAAAGAAAACCTGTTAAAAGAAGGTAAAATTGAACTTGTCATACAGAAGTCCAAACAGAACTACATGTCTTGTCTCTGAAATTGGCTCATCATCACACTGTAGTTTTCCTGTTCAGCCTTAGCCAGTAACTTGCCAATTGCTAGACAGAGGCTTTGAGAGATTTCCATAGTGTACACGTCTGTTTCTTTGTTCTCTTTTCTATTTTTTTAATAAAAAATTCAAGAGAAAATAAAGGCATAGGGTGACAAGGAAAGAAGCAGTTTTCAACATCTCCAATTATGTATAGTCCCTTCTGTATGTCATGTTTTTTCCATATGCAGATAGCGGGAACTGGTCTCAGTGATAGCATGTGTACATGCAGAAAGCTTCCAAGTGCTTGAAGTGTGTAACCTGTGTTTTTGTAGCCTTAACAATGGCAGAAGTTTGATACAGCTGGAAGAATCTTCAAATGCCTCAATGCTAAACAAAAATGATTATGTATGCCTGCACATATACTATAGAAAAGATCTAATGATTGGTATCATCTTATGAACTTTTTATCTGGAAATTTTCTTGCCCCAAAGGCAGATGTCAGGTACAGCTGATTTTATGTGATAGGTATGAAGCTGGAGAAAGACCAAAAAGCACTGTTTTCACATTAGACTCACTATTGAATACTGAGTTCAGAAGTTGCCAAAATCTGCAGCATAAACTACCACCAAAAGAAAGAGGGCAGCTTTTCCATAGATCTAGCTGTTTCTTATTACCTGTTATTCCATGAATTAGAAGGAGATGGTTTCCAGCCTGCCTCCAAAGGCTAGTAATCCTTGCCAAGGACAAGTCCTGCTGAGACTGAAAGATGTCTGGATCCATGAAAAGAAAGTTCAGTGCATCTGGAAATTACTAGTAGGCAGCAAAGACAACACCAAAAGAAAAGAGTATGATTGAAAGAGCGTGACTGAAAGATGGGAAAGGGATGAAGGAGACTTCTGCAGTAGGGGGAAAAAATATTGTATAGGACAAGTAGGGAAAAGAAAGAGGAAACACATCCTTATATTAGATTTGATATCGCCAAAGAAAAGCAAAAAAAAAAAACAACAAAGAGAATTCCTTGATCATGTTTTAGTACAGTGGGTATGAATCCTATGCGAGGCAAAAGGATTGAAATCAGCTGAATAAAAATGCTACTCGAGAGATGCCACTGGCTTTCTGGTTGCCAAATAAGCTCCTTCCCCACCGTTTCTGGTTTGTCAGGTTGTCTTGGCCTACCTACGCTCCCACTTTTGGATCTTGCCCTACATATGAACCATTTCACAAGACTCTGAAATACAAACTTCCTTGCATGAAACACATCTATTGTTTAAGATTTCAGAGCAACAATTAGAGGGCAGGAAATGAAGAATCATGTCTCCACTTCAAACAGCTAATTGTACTTGTTCTGATCTAGTGTTAAACTTTTCTGTTATCATTGGCTAAACAAGCTTGTGTATCTTGCCCGAGTTGAAGTTTTCTAGTGGCTTCACCTTGGGCTGCAGCCTGTGTTATGCAGAAATAGGGGGCAGCCTTATTTGACACTAGCTATGCCTTGCTTCCCTTTAAACTCTGCATGCCAGGACAGCAGTACTTTTAACATCAGGTTTCTTTCAGTCAAGATGGCACACCACATATCTTGGAATGCAAGGAGGTTTTAATATTACCTTGAGTAAGTATCATACACTAGCAATAGGATCCCTCCAAGCAAGGGAGAACTATACCCAATAATTTCAGTAGCAGTATCCTGTATTTTACTAATAGAACTTCAAAAACCCAGCACCATCTTTTTTCATCTCGAAGTCAAAAATTGATTCCTAAAATCAAATCTATCAAATCTGAAGTAGTTGTCTTTGTTGTAGAATTAATGCAAGTAATCAGCACTGACATCTCTGTGGCTAGATTAGCTTAGACAGCAACAAAATAAATAAATAAATAGATAAATGAATTTGTAGCCAAGTTACTGAGCCTTTCCTACGGTTGCACTCATTTACAAACAGAATCTGAAGCTGCCTTGTCCTGAAGCCACCTAAAGTA
Source organism: Gallus gallus (assembly GCF_016699485.2). Lineage (NCBI taxonomy): Eukaryota > Metazoa > Chordata > Aves > Galliformes > Phasianidae > Gallus > Gallus gallus. The sequence goes on from NC_052534.1 coordinate 100,691,732, forward strand.
CTCATGTCTTTCACAAAAATCAAGGCACTTGATTGCCCTTGTTCTCCAGTGTTCTATCAATTGTCTAGGCAATCTCAACATACACAAATCCCTATGCTTCATGATGGGATGCACCCGCAAGTGCTGAGGGAACTGGCAGAAGTGATTGACAAACCACGTTCTATCATCCTTGAAAGGTCTTGGAGAATAGAAGAGATTCCTGAGGACTAGAGTGTTAAAAAAAAAAGGCAAGAAGGTGGACCCAGGCAATGACAGCGCAGTCACCCTCACTTCCATCCCTGTAAAGCTGATGGAACAACTTCTTCTGGATGTCATCTCCAAACAAGTGGAAGAGAAGAAGGAGGTTATCAGGGTAGTCAACATGAATTCACCAAGAAGAAATCATGTATAATCAGTTTGGGAGCCTTCTATGATATCTCCACTGACTGGCTGGGTAGATGAGGGGAAAGCAGTGGATGTTATGTATCTTGATTTCACCAATGCATTTCATTCTGTCTCCCACAGCATCCTTGTAGGTAAGCTTAAGAAGTGTGGGATAGATGAGTGAACTGCAAGGTGAACTGAGAACTGTCTGACTGGAAAAGTTCAGAGAGTTGTGATCAGTGGCATAGATATGAGTTTGATGGGTGGACTGTTTGATGGATGAGCAACTGGTTGTGAGATCATACCCAGAGAGTGATGGCCAATGGCTCAATGTCTGGGTGGAGATGGGTGATTACTGGTGTTCCTCACAGATCAGTACTGGGACCAGTGCTCTTTAACATCTTCATCAATGACACTGATAGTGGGGCTGAGTGCACTCTCAGCAAGTTTGCAGATGACACCAAGCTGTGTGGTGCAGTCAATATGCCTGAAGGATGGGATGCCATTCAGAGAGACCTAGACAGGTTCAAGCAATGGGCCCAGGAGAACCTCTTGAGATTGAGTAAATCCAAGCACGAGGTCTTGCAGCTGGGTAATAGCAACCCCCACTATCAGTACAAGCTGGGGGAATGTAAGGGTAGAGCACAGCCCTAACGAAGAAGCCTTTTCAGTAGGTTTGTCATAGACATGAACCAGCAGTGTGCCCTCACAGCCCAGAAAGCCAGCCATATCCTGGGCTGCATCAGAAGAAGCACGGCCAGCAGATTGAGGGATGTGATCCTGCCCCTCTGCTCTGTGCTGTGAGACCTCACCTGGAGTACTGCACCCAAATGTGGAGTTCTTAGTACAGGAGAGACACAGACCTGTTGGAGCATGCCCAAAGAAGAGCCAGAAAAATGATCCAAGGGATGGAACACTTGTGGGCTGTCTTTCTCTGGAGTTATTCGAAATCCAGAATCATCCCGGATACTTTTAGCAGGGTGTTGGTCTCAATGATCTCCAGAAGTCCGTTCCAGCCCCTGCAGTTCTGTGATTCTGTGAAATAGGAATGTGAGTTTTAGTTCCTTCACCACAAAAGCAGCTAACTTGCACTCAACACACCACCAGAATTCTGTAAAAGTTAAGGTAGATGCACTATCCAAATGCACTCTACAATAAACATAAATAGAACACATCTGCATAGCTTCACAGTTCCTGCTACGAGCAGCCATGCACTTCAGTTTAGCTCATTCAATAGAACACAGGTGTAGACTGGTACAGAAAATCAGAAGAACTCCCATAAAGAAGAGTGTTCATGTATCAGATTTCCAGGAGTTGTCCAAGAAACATGTCTGGGTGGGAAACAGAGCTATTGATTCAAGCTGAAATTTGAAACTCCCTTAATTAGGGGAGAAGAAAATGCTTCATATTGTTTTGGTTTTGTGAAGCTGGATTTTCATGACAAACTTGCAATATATTGTTCACATGCTGCACTTCTATTGATGAAAGGAACATTTTTAAATGACAGAAAGTAAATTTGCCTTCCCAGACTTTTAAGAGTAGCAGCCTGTTTTTATTCACTCTGCAAGGAATGAAGAAAAATGATGTAAAACTTTGCAGAACCCAGGGTTATATTTAGAGATCTTCCTGGTGTTGCTGCTCATATGATCTGAGTCGCAGCACACTGGTTTCTGACTCTTTGTAGCATCTTGGCATTTCTGTCTACTTCTGTATTAGCACATTAAAAGGATCCAGATCATGATATTAATTTACTAGCACACCTCCTGGCACAGTTTTGGTCCAAAGTAAGACTCTTCTTGACAATGCCTGGGTACAGTTTTGAGGTCTTAGCTAGCCTGAGAAACAACAACCTGTTTGGAGGCAGTCACACAGTTTCAAAGAGTCAATCAGTTCAGCTGTCTGATCCTAAGCTCACTCGTGTCAACACACCACAGAGCCAAAGGGGATATCCCTGGGCCATTGTATTTACAGGTATAAATGCAGCCCCAGATTTTTGCTTGTGGCTGCACAAACACAGTGTTGGCAATAATAGAATATCTGCTCTCTAGATTCTCTTGCTTTGTGAACAACACATCTTTTACCTCTCAGTTATTACAGCACCCCTGGCAATCACCTTCCTTTGCATCAACACAGCAGATACCAGGAAAGATGTTTGATATTTTTCTGTAGATAAGCACAAAATTTGGATAGCTCCCATGTTTGCTGAATTTGTAAGTAGCCAATACAAGTGGAAAAACAGAAGAAAGAAAAGAAAGAGAACATTTTACTCAATGTGACCGCATGACAGATAAATAACATGAGGATATTTCTTAGCCAATGAGAAGAAATAGAGGAGACTGGCCAAAGGTTATGGCTTAGAGGCGTAAATTTATCCTCTGTGATGAATTGTAACCAGATCCTACCAGTTTCAACTTTGAAGTTTTCCTAGAGCTGTAAGGTTACAGGTCTGAACATGTCTCTATCTCTGGCTGGCATATCTTTTGATTTTCTGCACTTTTTTTAATACAAAAATAAAGAAAAGAAACCAAAGAAAGCAATGACATAGTAAGAATTTTGGTCTTAAAAGAATAATATAAAGGTATACTTACTTATAAGCGCAAATAGTGCTTCTTTAAAAATAGAGGCAGCAACTTCATATTACACGCAGAAAATCCATTTCACCCATATTTCTTCATAAAAAGAAGATATACAATTAAAGAAAAGTCAAAATATCTATTCTTAAAGTCTGCATTTCTTCTTCTTGTAGAAAAAATGCACTTCTTAAAAGTTCATAATTTGCACTCATCCTCTGAGTCCAATGTGAAAAAAAGGATTCTAGATACAGATAATCACAGTCAATGATTAAGACTGTCTGCTGTGTTACTAGGCTTCTCTAGTGAGGAAAATCACCATGGCTGCTCCAAAAGTAATACCTTCTATTTTACAATGTTGGTCCACAACATCAGAGGCAGATGCTGGTCGTATGGCAGCAGAGGTTGAACCTTCCCACCAATATCCCGTTACATTTTGTTGCCATGTGACAGATGGCAGCAGAGTGGCACTCTGACAAAATGGTGTCTGACATGGAAGTGCAGATGAAGCAAAGGTGTGCCACCAAATTGCTCTGTGTGGAAAAAATTGCACCCACTGACATTTTATGGATGCTTGCTGAACATTTATGGAGACCAAACATTGGATGTGAGCATAGGGAGGTGGTGAGTGGTGTGTTTCAGCAATGGTGACAGCGATGTGAAAAACAAGCCGCATTCCACAGTGTCATGCAGGTTTTTATGAGCACAGCATGCAGGCCTTTGCTGGTGAAAATGTATAGGTAATGGTGGTGAGTATGTTGAAAAACAGTGTTCTGCAGCTCAGAGTTTGCTCTATCAGATGGCACTATTATGCCCTTTGTATCTGTTGTAGTTTCCCTGAAAATCAGTAGGAGGCATTATTTTCAGAGCTTCCTATGTACCTTAATAATAGTATTAATGTAAAAAACAAACTAATCAGTTTCTTTGGTAAAGCTACTGAATGCTGGTTTTCATGAGTATTAATGTCTATAATTCCATTCAATAAACAGGAGTAGGTGAATTAGCTGTGTTACACTGAAGCCCACTCTTCTCCTTGAAGATGCTCCTTGAAATGACTACAGACAGATAACACTTCTCACCGAGACTAAAAGTTTCAGGATCTGTCTGCTATGTAAAATGTTGTGAGCCTTACCTAATATAACTATGCCTACAGCACTTGTTTCAGTAAGAAAAACGTTCCGCAGTATAGTTTCAATTAATCCATTGGAGACTATTATTTTGCTTTAACAATGCATATAAATCCTTCCTGATACTGTGTGTTGGAACTGGATTCAGATCAGTTGGCACAACTGTCTGAAAGTGTGGGTACATCCTAAGAAAAGCTTATACCAAGTCCCCTTCTAGTCACTGAAGAAGGTAGTTCTTGAAGGCTGCTCAGTCTTCCTCATCCAGGTGTACAAGAAAAGTAGAATAAATCATACTTGCTCTCTCTGCTGACCAGAAAGGGAACTGAGGCAACTATTTTTTTCTGGGCTTTCTAACTTTCAAATCTCTACAAGGACATAACAATGTAAATTGGATCCAGTCCAAGGTCCAACTAATCCACTTTACAGTGTCCAGCAAGAAGTTGAGTGAATTCATTGATGAGTATACAAATTGAGGAAACATCTGCAAAGCTAACACTGTAAGTCCTTCTAGTTCCCTCTGTCAGGATGCTTTGTTAGAACACAGCCACTCTTTCACCTGCAGGGAACAATGGCCTTCAGAGTCATTATCAGGAATTGCTTGAAGTTGCTTTTTCAAGAACTAAATTTAGATGAGTAAGGATGGAAAAGCTTAGGCGGAAACACCGTCACCTTATAGGGGGAGGGGATGATTAGATGTAGAACTGATAACTGATTCACTCAAACAGTATTCATTTCCTTGTTAGAACCACCTACAGTCAGCCAAGATGGTCAACATCATCGTTCTGCACAGCAGTTCTGTGCCACAGGAATGTAATGCCCCAAACTTGTGGATTCACTACAAAATTTTTTTAAAATCTTCTTCCTCTGGGGAAAAAAATGCATAAAATCTGTCAAACAAGGAGTATTAAAGCTCTGATGTCAAACATCTGAAAGATGGAAAAATACAAATTGAGTATTCAGCACACCACATGAAATGGGCCCTCCAAGCTAGGGTCTGCCTCATGCAGTGCACCGAAATGACCTAAACTAAGGCAGAACTACCTCTGTGATGGTGATATGGCATTCTCTAGCCTTCCATATCTGAATCTTTCATCCTGAAGAACATTTAAAGAAGTGGATATGTTCATATGTATTTATCTGCACAATATGATCTGTATATTCAATCCTCTACTGCCCATGTCTTCAGCAGTAAACTTGCTGTTAAAGGTCAAGCCTGGTGAAATTATGTGCCTGTCAAAATCAAAGTTATAGTGGAGTACGTCTAACACCTTTAACAGCAGTGGGATTGACTTGTGAGTGTTGCGCCTGGAAGTCTGCACACAATTCTCAGCGACCTCCACAAGTCTACCATTTACCCAGTGGTCATTTAGAGAGCTAAAATGGTGATCCCCACTGAAAAATCATTCATTGCTTAGAATGAAGAGTTTGAAGTGCTGGCTAAAAATTTCAGTGGTATTCCCAAAAGGCAATGGTATTTTGATTAAACTCCCTGGGGAAAACATTTATTTTATATAGGCAATGTGGCTTAATAAAAATGCTATGTATCTACATTGATCTTAAGAATAATTCTCATTTACTAATAAATATATAGGAGGATATAAAGAGATACAAATTTTACTTTATATTTACTCTTCACTCATTTCAGTAAATCATGGTTCTAACCAACCACCATAAGAAAATGGAGTTGTATACCCTACTCATCTCTGTTATAAGGCCAGAGAGATGGGCTAAAAAAACAGATCCTCATCTGGGACAGAAGAAGCACTGAGGAAACCTCACTAAGTGTGAGGCATGAACATCATCCAGACTTGGTGGCCCTTGTGTAATAAGCCAACAGTCTGATTACAGGGCATTGATGTCTTCTACCTGTGTCTAACAAGTAAATCTTGTAAAGGAGTCAGGAAGCCAAAAAGCACATTGCCCAGACATCTTGATATAGTTTTTTTTTCCTCACAAGATAGACCTGGAGAGTAATACCAAGAGGTAAAAAAAGATAGTACTTCCTAATATGTTTTTGTATACACACCACCCTTGTCCCAGAAGCATGAGCTGCAGAGTTCTTCTCGATAGTCCTGGTTCCCCAGCACAGAGTAACACAAAGAACTGTTTCTATCTTTAAATCCCTCGGCTGTTAATCTATAAACCATATGTGCAAAAGATGCCTACTAAACAGTACCCATGTGCAAGTGAATTCTCAAAGACAACCTGTCAGCTGCACGTGTGAGCCCAAAAATTGCATGCAAGTGTTTTTCTGAGCACTGACAGGGTCTAAGCTGAGACTCTAAAAAAATTGTTTCTAGTGTTTAATAGTTGAAATGGACTTCTTAGTTTAATATTTTCATCAGTATAGAAAGATTTATGGTTTTGGTCCCTGGCCATTACAAAAGCCTTTCTAATTCATGATCAAGATATTTAAAAGAACATCAATTTGCCTTGAAAGCCCTTGATCTGAGATTATATTATAGTCTCCATACCTTTACAGAATTTCAAGAGTCTATATGTTTATCAAGGACATTTTTATTAGACACCTAGGATTTTAGGGATCCGAGATATGCATGATATAAGGACTTTTGCTAAGGTTATGCAAGTTGCTTTTGGAATAGGATCAAAACATAGTCCAAAGCTCCCTACCTCCTTACTTACAGAGCTCCTGTTATTGTATTTAGGTTTGGATAAACTTTTCTCTGGAAGGTGATTGCTCACAGCAGTTAATTTTAAACTTGCAGGCTTAGATCTGGCTCTATGTGTGTGAACAGGCTGTCATCATACATTCCAGGTTACTCTCAGAAATGAATGTGTCTTTCCTCAGCGTTTCTTAGTGCCGGGGCGTCAGACATTCCTTCTGCTTTGCATTAATCCAATTACTAAACACCTGCAGACATGCAATAACAGTTTTTGTGCCAAGTCTCTTAGAAACGGTTTTATAGGAGAATGTAATCTGCTGTCCTGCTATCAGGAGTCGTGTTACACACCTGCCAAGTCCTGAGCTGAAAAATAACAATCAACGTTCTAATTCATTGCAAGAATGTTAGGGGCACATTAAGAAGACAAAATGACATTCTTCTAATTTTACTGCCATGGAGTCCATTAAACATTTTGAACATGTAGTTAATTTTATTAAAAGCTGGTTTCAGGTCTAAAACATTTATTGTATGGCATGATAAAAACAAGCTTCCCATGGCAGCTTAGGCAAGTTCCAAATGATCCATTAAAGAGAGAGCTGCTTCAAGCTTATATATAGTGTCATTCCAATTCCATTCTTAGGGATTTATCTGATAATCACCAAAAGGCACTTCAAAGTAGAATTTAAAACTACGAATTAATTTGTTTTTCTTTCTTCTTTTTTTTTTAATACCTGTACCTAAAGTTGTCCTTTTTTCCTCCTCTGTCGTTAAATATGCTGTTCCCTGTAGAGTTGAAACAAGAGTTGTTTCCAGAAAGGAAGACTTTTCAAGACCCAATTGTTAGTTAAGTGCCAAAGAATAATATAATTGAAAGAAATAGATTTAAGAGAATGAATTAGCTGCTGACTGCAGCACAAGTTTGCACAGCTTTGTGTAGGTCATTTCATGCCTTTGTGGCACAGCTTTGTTTGTAAAATGCACATTCAAGAGTTACAGGAACGTCAGCATGAGTAGTAAAAAACATTAAAACTTTCATAGAAAGCCTCTTTGTAAGCTCTAGGTTTCTACATGAGAAACAAGTGTAGCCATTTACTAAACTGAATAGCTCATCTTTTCCCTGTAAGACTATCTGCATGCATCTTAATGTCATCCTATTCCATCCTGTTCCATTAGTTTCAATTACAAGTGCAGGAATGCAAATAACAAAAAAATTATTTTAAAAATGCAACGATTCCAAGCATAAATTTGAAAGAAGGTCTCTATAATAATCCTTAAAATTGTTATCCCTGTTTACTTTGGCAAGGAGTACGCAGCAGTGATAGTATGTGCTCCGTTCGGGAAGAGAAATTGGATTTGACCGGAGTCACCTGCAGTTTATAGCGCTGCAGTCACTGCTCAGGGCTATACATAATGTCCTAAGGGGTCTTTTGCACAGCTGTAGACAAGACAGCAAGAGACTGCTAGCCAGCAAAGAGCATTCCAAGGCTACAGCCCTGTGTACTAACCCTTTCCAACTAACTTTACATTCCCTCATCCCATATGTAACCTCCAGCCCCCCACTTGAAGCAGGCAGTCTGACAATAATAATAGTAGTCACAAGAAAATGTAACCTCTGTCATAGTAATAATTTTTGAAAACTTAAATGCCCAGGATGTGATTTTAATTAAAATGCATACTGCCTGGCTTGTCTGTTTCCAGGAGAAGCTTTCTCTCACAGAATGAAGCTGATCTGTTATGCCTATTTGCACTCCCTCACTTAGAGGTCAGTCCCATCATTACACAGCCTGATTTGTAGAGAGCACATTAAGTGGTATATAAACATGGGAATGAATCTGTTATGCCTTAAGTTTGGCTTTGCCCAATAACCTTTGCATGAACAGGAATGTTCAAAACAAAGATTTTTTTACTTTAGCAGCTCAGTTGATGTTATATTGTTGCACCATCTCTTGTATAGCTCCTAGTAAGGTCCAGATACTGTACTGATTACCTCACTAATCTAACATCACTGTTCACACATGGCTAATACACTGAAATGGTAAGAAGTGGATTTACAAGGGGATTGGCTCCTCCCTCAGTATATATCATAGAGAAGCATGTACATAGTTTAAGCTCTACAGTTGTACATATCTACCTCCAGTCACCGCAGTGTAGGCCAGTTGTGTCCAACCCCCAGCCAACAGGTTGCATGCAGCCTAGTAGCCCAGCACGGCCCCACGCACACACCTATCTCTCAGCAACAGCCAACAGTGGTGTGCCATGAGCACTGTGTGGGCTGAAACCAGGGCAAGGGGACTGTGATGTGCAGTGCTAACTCAAGTGATGGCCAATAATTTTGACTGAACACAAACCTGTGAGCAGAGAAAAAAATATGCAGCCATGTTTTCTGTTTTAATAAAGGAATTTGACAATAGGTTTCAAGAGTGCTGAAAGGTCATCAGTTTTTTTGTATATTTGCAACTCCATTTTAAGTTGACATAAATTCATGACTTGCGAATTTTCAAGTAGAATGTAGAGTTTCAATCAGATATTCAACTCAGAAACCAGATCATTTATCTTTACTAAACTTTTATAAGTCCTTTTTTTACCAGGGAAAGGTATCCTTCGCTTCATAATTAGCCTCATTCACACCATCACTTTTTGGCAGTATATACAGTTGTGAACAACTCTTTTCAAGGACAAAGTATAGAAGAAGTATATTTCCTAAAAAGCTCTGATGAACACCTTGAGAACTCACTAAGAATTGCACCCACTTCTTTGCATTTCAAACCAGAAATTGCCATGAGTTTCAAAGAAACAAGGTCAAATATCCCTCTAGTTTTATGTATTTTTGCTCTCTTTTTATATTTTAGTAAAAAAATATTAAAAAAAAAAAGTTTGGCTGTATATATATATAAACTATATTACATATTTTGTATGTGGCCTGAGACACTTCACTCAGTATAGCTCAGGAAGGTCAAAAGGTTGGAACCCAGTATAGCTAGTTCTACGCTTGAGTATTTCTTCCTTAAGAACTTCTTCAGGTGTTATATAGAACTTTATAGACTTTTTTGTTTCTCTTTTACAAGAGGAGTTGAAGATTCCTATGTCGTTTTTAAGGGAGTAGCATGGAAGGATTAACCTAAATCTGTATTTGTCCATGAACAGAGCTGAAAGCAGAAACTAAGTCTCTGAAATTAATCTCAAGCACTTTAGGATTGATGCAGTGCTACAGAAGTTAGAAAATTCATACCATTACTTCCTAAGCATTCAAAACACTTGCAGTATTTTGCCTTCCACAAAAAAATGCACAGCAAAATGTTTCCCAAGATGTTCGTGATCCAATGGAAATTCCAAGAGAACCAGAATGAAAGCTGAATATCACATTATACTATGCCAGGATCCTCTCTAAAATTAAGGACTTGGTGCAAAGTGCTTAGTCTCAGCCCTTCCGTATCCTTCGTCATTATCCTGATATAGGAACTGATATTCACTTCATTATGTTGCTTCCACATCAACAACTTGCACTTACTTATAAAGAAAATACAAAATATCACTATGTGTGTTCCAAGAAACATACATTTAAAATAGTCTAAATATTGAATTTGCCTGAGTAATGCCTATAATTATGGACTTCCTGGGATCTAAATAGATAGAATCGTAGAATCATAGAATCATGAAGGTTGGAAAAGACCTCTAAGATCATCTAGTCCAACCATCCACCTACCACCAATATTGCCCACTAAACCACATCCCTAAGTACTACATCTGCCCTTTCCTTAAATACTTGCATGGACAGTGATTCTGCTACCTCCCTGGGCAGACAGTACCAACACCTTACCACACTTTTTGAGAAAAAAATCTTCATATTATCTAACCTGAACATCCCCGAGCACAGCTTGAGGCCATACTACTTACCTCTTCTATTATCTATTATATTTTATTTGTTTTTTCCAGAGGCAAGCTCAATGCCCAATCCACTTTCCACAGAAGTCAATGAGAGTCTTGATACTTATTTCAAGACAAAGAAGGTCAGTCCTACTGGGCCTAAAAATTACACACTTTTTGGACAAAGGAAGACCCAAAAGGCCCATATTTTGGTCTCATGCTGAACTGACTTATTTCAGGGGAAGGTCAGCCCAGTGTGCAAAGGGATAGGGAGTGAACACATTTGCTGCATGTGTGGGAGAGGAAGGTTGCTGCTGGAAAGCGGGTCTGGATGTTTAATTCCTGTTGGCGCTAGCATCCTTCAGGAGATACTCCAACTCAAAGCCTTTACAGTCTCAGAATATGTTTTCACATGCTTTTTTTCAGTTTTGACTCTTTCCAAACAGTAACAAAACTTCTCTATCATTCACATGCCTAAAACTAAAATGTAGGTCTTGATTATGAATCAAAACAGGACTCCTACTTTAGACTGATGCTGTACTTTGGAAGATGATGACAGATGTGAATGAGCTGGAGAACGGATCACATCCTACTCCATTCATTTTCACCACCATTGTGCAAATTGCTCATCTACAATAGGTATTGCAAGGATCTTTCTTTCCAGGATATATGTACATTTATTATTTTTATTTTACATTTATTTTATTTTATATTTTATTTTTTATCTTCTGTGTGTGTGACCAGCAGATATACTGGAGGACATGAACTTTATATGAATGGACTCTTTCCTCCTGGGAAATAGTTCCCTTTCTATGATGGTCAATTGAAACTTTCCTTCTGGGTAGCAAGTAACTTCCACAACTGTGCAATCCAAATGGCACAGATGCTTCCCAAGGCCCTGCTTCCACAGAATCATTAATGAACTAAGCATGATAAAAAATCAGATGCTTTTGTAATGCATTGAAGAGAAAATACATAGAAAAAAGAAATCAGTTTACTGTTAGTGGTACATTGGTTTCTGTGTTTGCGTATCAATTGACTTTTTAAAAATTGTGAATTTATTCTAAGATCAAGACAAAGTAAGTGTAAGATGTATTTTTCCTGTTTCAGCATATGAAAGGAAATAGTTTACTATTTCACACAGAAGGAGAAAGTCATTACTTTGATCACATATATTTTTCTCTTTGCTTTAAGTGTGGTTCAGGCAGATGGAGATGAATTTAAAGTTGCTGTCTGAACTTACATGAGAGTAAATCAGGTAGGACAAAGAACACTGCATAATCCTCATTCTTTAAAGGGCTGTGTTTGTTAAATAAATAATTTATTTGTAGCAATGCTCAATGCAGAGTTATCTGCTGACAGAAATAATTACACCTTTTATGCAGAATGAACTGTGCAGACAAAGCACTGGAAAACTGTCTTGAACAGATCCAGTCACAAGTAATCAGAATTCATGCATAGGACAGGGAGGTGCTTATAACCTGCTAGGCTTTGTCTTCTTTCTTTGATATCCTTTATTTACCACAGCACATTCATGTGTCATGTCTGATATAATCATAGAATCACCAAGGTTGGAAAAGACCTCTGAGATCATCTAGTCCAACTGTTCACCTACCACTAACATTGCCCCACTAAACCATGTCCTTTAGTAAAACATCTTAACTTTTCTTGAACATCTCCAGGGTTGGCAGCTCAACCACCTCCCTGGGCAGCCCACTGAAGAGCCTGAGCACTTTTTCAGAGAATAAATTTTTCATAACATCCAAACTGAACCTCCCTTGGTGCAACTTGAGGCCATTCCATCTCGTCCTATCACTAGTTACAGAAGAAAAGAGGCCAACCCTTACCTCACTATAACCTCCCTTCAGGTAGTTGTAGAAACCGATAAGGTCTCCCCTGAGCATCCTCTTCATCAAACTAAACAATCCCATTCCCTCAGCCACTCCTCATAAGACCTGTGCTCTAGACCCCTCACCAGCTTTGTTACCCTTCTCTGGCCACTCTCCAGGGCCAAGAAAGTTGCTGTCAATCATCTTCAGCCCTATCTGCTGAGATTTTAGATGTTGCCTTCTCCTTTTCTGTTCTTCATGTCATAGGATTATGACTGCTAGTGACCCGAAAAGATTAACCCTCTGTTTAGTTCTACACACAAAACAAGATTAGGCACATTTTGAAGGCCTTAAAAAGCTCTAAAATCAAGAACACAAAGACAGTTTGAAAGGACCGTCTCCTACATAGTCTTGCATGGATTTATATTACAAAATATCCTAGGGTCACGTATCATCATTTTTAACCTATAATATCATCCAGATTGTACATTTGTTGTACACTCACTGTCCATATTAATATCTTAGTATTCACTTGTTCAACACAAACTTTGTTCCTGCATTTGACTGAGGTGAAGCAGGGGAGTTGAAAACCATAAAGCTACTTTAACAACTTGGAAAAGTGTATCACTTTTGCAGAAGCTGTCACTGAAAGAATCAACATCATATGATCCACAGATGTGTCAGTGGTACACTTCAGTCAATAAACCAGGGGAACAATTGAAAACTTTCAAGCATAAAGCTGTGGTTAACACCAGCATTGAAAGCAAGCTTCAGCTCTAAACACAGTTTCAGATATTACACCATCCACCTGAGGATTAAGCAGAGAGGTAACACTTTCCAAAATGTTGGAATGGTTTAGAGCATTTTAGAAATATTATGCAGAGTCCAAGAGATGTAGTAGGTCAGAAAAATATTATGTGCATGACATTTGGAAGGGTTTTCACAAAGGCTCACTTTATCGTCACAAGATTAATCTCTCTAAACATCCTCTACAATGAGCGTAGCAAGATGGGCTTACCCAGAGAGCCTCTGGGAGTGACTCTATTAGGTTAGGTTAACCTTTGTGAATAACTCTTTTCAGTGCAAAATAAACACTATGTTTGGATTAACTATCCTGATTTTCAGATCAACACTAGCCATAAATCTAAATGCAGTTCATAGTGCAAGTCATGTCACAGTACCTCCCTCTTCACTTCAGCCCTGGGGCTCCACGCTGAACGACTGGTTAAGTGCTTTGCTGGAGCAGAGCCACGTTGTTCTGCACCTTACTGATGCTACCTCAGATGGGTATGTGTGTATTGGCCTACAAAGCAACATCTCTGAAGTCATCAAAGAGTTAAAATTAGACAGTCCACTTAGCACTGCCCTTTGAGCTGTGATCCTCTCAAATTCTACAAACTAAATTGGATCAAGTTGGGTCACATAAGAATCAGAGACTGTAACAATATAAGGGGTAGAACTTTTCTCAGTGCACTGATTTGGAAAAAGAAGTCAGATTCCCCAACCAGTTGTGATTAGAAAAGAACAGACTGTTAAGGAATGGGGAAAAAAAGAAGGGGCATATGTTCATTTTAATGTTCTGGAAGAATTCTGCTATAAGTTAATTACTATAGCAAACCATATTTAAAATTAAAAAAAAAAAAAAGAATAAATAAAGATGTGCTACCAAGAGTCAAAAATGAATTAATGTTTTCAGTTTTCTCAAACAGAAGGAAAAGAGGATCTCTCAAATTTCTGTATGACATTTTCCAAAATTATGATGTTTCTAAACAAAACCCCTACAATTTTATTTAAAACCAAACATGAAGAATGTCCTCATGTATTTATACAGAGGAAGAAAAAGAGCCATCCCAACCCTAGTGATAGTCCTGTTACGTGGTTTGTCTGGGATAGAGTTAATTTGCATTATGTGTTTTGTACTTTTGATGAAAACAGTGGTGATAGTACACCAGTGTTTTAGTTGTTGAGCAGTACTACACAGACCCAAGGATGTTTCAGTTTCTTTTGCTGCCCTGACAGCGAGGGGCTGGGGCAGTACAAGGAGCTGGGAGGGGGCAGAACCAGGACAGCTGATCTAAACTAGCTAGAGGGATATTCCATACTGTATGGATTCATGATCAACAATAAAAGATGAGGTAAAGAAGGAGAAAGGGAGGATATACGGAGTGATAGCATGGCATTTTTCTTCCCAGTAAACCATGAAGCGTGCGTGGTTGGCGACCCTGCACATAGCAGGGGGGTTGAAACTAGATGATCATCGTGGTCCCTTTCAAGTCAAGCCATTCTATGATTCTATGATGCTGTGATGAGCCCTGCTTTCTTGGAACTGGATGAACAGCAGCCTGCTGATGGGAAGTACTGAATGAATTCTTTGCTTTGCTTGTTGCATACAGCCTTTGCTTTACCTGGTAAAATGTCTTTGTCTCAAACACATGAGTACTCACTGTTTTTCTTTTCCAGTTGTCTCCCCCATCCCACCTGGGAGGAGTAAACAAGAAGCTGTGTGTTGCTTAGTTGCCTGTCGGGGTTAAACCACAGCACTCTATATTTCTAAATTGCTTTTGGACCCAAGGAGTATGTGTAACTGTGTGAATTCTCTATTTCTGAATTTTACTTTATTTCTTAATTCTGAAAATGTACAACACATAATATGTGCAATATGTTTGGGGAGACCACCAAATGAAAACCACCAATGCATAGCACCATATGTTCAGATCATGCAATGCAATCCAGCCATAAAGTTGCCTTGGTCCAGAGGCAGAGAAGTGCTCACAGCCTGTGTTGTTCTGGCACGCCGTATCTACCAGCGCCATCTGGTGATTTTTGCAACCTCTCTTCTCCCTCCCTGAAGTTTCCTAGGTTTCTTTCCTCCATCAATCTTACTGAACCGGGAGCAGATTTAATTACACTGAGTTCTACAGTGAATCTAAACAAATGAAGGCAGTTGGCTCCTGGATCTATCTCTGCTATGGATTTTGTACCATTTCTTCCAGTCCTTTTTTCTACAGGAAAATAGTGTTGGCAATATATTAGTTCTAAACTAGTGAAAGAAATAGCTGAAAGAAATGTATTCATTTCATGAAGAAACCCATAATAAATTAATAACAGCTTATCTCTACTCTGGGTTCAGTAAAAGAAATGCATGTGGCTGCCCAGTTCACTTTTGAACGTGGGAAGTAAAGAACAATCCCAAAAGACAAATCTCAGGAAGCAGATGAGAAGACCAAGCACTCTGTGAGTCTAGATCATAAAGCCACTTCCATGAACAACATTCAGCCATCGATGTCACCATTGGGTTTTAGTAACTGCACTGGTGCTCACCACAGCATACAGTGGATGGAAGTAGGAATGGAAATCCATATCTCCCTAGAAGAAAAGACAGTGAAATTTGACTTTGCAGAAAAAAATATTGGGTGACGAAGTGAATGAAGATCATATTGTAATAACAGTAAGAGTTGGATTTCATAAAATTTCGTCAGTTCATAAGTTCATGGCTTGAAACAAAGCTGTTCAGAGTACCCCTGATACAGCTCCTAAATGAGCACAAAAGAAAAGGCTGGATCTTTACATCTTTTCATTTTTCTCTCTCCATTAATAAATATTGGTATGTAGAATATAAATCCGTGAGGAAAACAATCCCACCCTCTTAAAAAAAAAAAAAAAAAAAAAAAAAAAGGACAGAAAAGTAAAGAAAAGAAAAGAAAAATGAAGAAAAGACCCACACAACTGCAAAAGTAGTTTCTTAAAAACATTACCCCACCTGGTATACACATAATGAAATTCAAGTTCTGCAGAGTGAATGCGTTTTAAAACAATCTATTTGCACATTCACATGTATCATAAGTTGTCTCAGATACTTGAAGGAAGAGAGCTGGTTTCAAGGAACCAAGGCTAGCTACTTGGGAAAAAAAAAAAAATCAGGAAATACTGTGGAAAATCCCTTTAATTAATCCAAGAAGCATATTTATCCATGCGTTTTCATTATAGAAATAAACACTAAAACAAAAACCCATCCTTAGAGTATTTGAAGTATTGTTTTTCTAACATTTATGTGTTCTTACTATAAATGATAAATACAAAGTCAATCCATTCTGCCAAATATAGGGAAGTGAATTGAGAAGAATGTGTTTCTGATAACAGGTACACTTCTTCCTGCTGCAGAAATAAAAGCTGGATATCTGATCCTGAACCTTCTAAACATTCTGGACTTAGTCAAGCAGAGTTCCTAGGTGAAGATCTTGTTTTTCCTGTAATATGAAAGTCACATAAACTTGCTCAAATTTAGGAACAAGCTATCTGACAGATTTAGAAGAGAAATGGCAGAATGTCCCTGACGAGTTAAAACACCATTTTATTGCACAAGTTATAGTTTGATTGTTTTACCATTTTTCTGCACATGCTTCTCCTCACTGAGGCAACTCAAATAGTTGCATGGTATAGCAGAGCTTGCGTGGAGGTAATTGTTACTGTATACACTCTTCTAACTCCTATTAAAGATCTTTTGGGACCTCCATAAGGAAGTGAGATGAGAGGCACAGTCTTGATTTCATTCTTTTGGCTTTGGCTGAAGCTCTTCAACTAGGCTGAAGCTCATTTTGCCCTTCTGTAAAATTTGTACAGTTGGCTTATGGAAAATCAAAGACTCTGACTGATTTCCAGTTTGAGCTCAGACACTGGTGCTATTCCAGTCTTAGCTTTTACCTATTTTGTATAGCATGTTGGAGTACTTCTCACTGCCCTGCACTCTTTTAGAGGAATTACAGAGACCAATTCAATACTGGCTAATGATACGTCTACTAGGGAGGGAACATCAGCATGGCTCACAGCGTGAGTACTGACAGCTAAATCCAGCTAAATAAGCATCTAGAGCTAGACATACCTTCAGGTGAGGAATTAGTTAATTTCATGACAGAATATAGGTGGAAGAGGCCCAATGAGAAAACATACTATGCAAGCCAAGCATTTTGGCTGAAGACTTTCAAGAACGCAGATATTATCATTTTGTGACTCCCAGATTTCTGTTAAACATTTGTGCTTAGGTAATCTCTTTCCAGATGTACATCTTTTGTTTTAAATGGTTTAAGTTTAATTCTTTTTGATTCACAGAAGGATTTGATTGAGGAGAGTGAGTAAAGCTAGAGAAATCCTACAAATTCAATGTTTGGATTTTTTTTTTTTTAAAGTTTACAGAGCAGAGATTTCCATTGTTTGTTTATACGATGAACTATCTGGAACAGCAGAAGTGCTTTCAATGAACGAACCACCTGTGCAGTGCTATAGGAAACAGAAGAAATATAGTTTACAGCATTATATAATTGTATGTGTACAAAAGAAAAAAAAAAAAACAAGAGAAGGAAAAAAGTCAATTTATTTCTTAGTAACTGGATAATTTTCTGGGAATTGTTTGGGAATCCTGGATAGAGATATGCTATATCATTTCTTCTCCCTGTGTGCACACAACGTCCTGAGTGTGTTCAAAGAGATCTGTGGTAAATACTTAAATTCAATCTTCAGGCAATCGTTCTATTCCTACCACTGGAAACTCCTGTCATTAAATACTCTTGTTCTTGCACTCTGTTGGATCATTGTTAGAAAATAGCAAAAGCGCATTCCTGAACTTAAGATTACAACCACTCCCTTTCTTTCTGTTGTTTCCCTTCTCACCTTCTGTTTCTAGTTCTCCCCTTCCACTGCTGGTAGTAATTCCGATCTGAATCTTCTCCTGATTGCTTCAGCAGAATTAGGCAGGCATCAACGACTCTCTATGTATAACAAGGAAGTTATAGGAATGATAAGAATAATTCAGTTTAGAACAACATAACATGAAACCTTTCCACAAATCTGACTTTCAAAGCTAGTTTGGAAAACTTTTATTTGACTTCTATTTGTCCCTTAAACATAATAGATATTAAATATCAATAAAATAATTTTAAAAAGTGAAGATATAACTTAAGAAACCTTTTAAAGCCACATTTAAAACCACAAAATTGGAAGTAAATCAAATGTGTAATCCCTTTCATACCTGAAATTATGTTCAAACTAGCACCTTGATTTTGCAAATAGTCTTAGTCACCATTTTCGTGTATTTACTCCTGGATCTCCCAGACTTCATTTGTTTACCTGTGACTTACTTATTACTTAATACACATATCTTCAGAGGAATGTGGGTTTCAATCCCTTCTAAAATTTAATGATACCCAGAGCCTTGTGAACTCAAAAGGGAGAGATCTCTGTTGACCTTAGTAGATCTATAAGCTTATGCATAGTTTTAAAAACTTTGGGGAAAAATTCTTACTATTGTAACTCTATTCTTTTTCCCTTCAGAAATGTATCTTGGATACAACTCTTTCTATTGCTGTGCCAGGTGAAAAAGTTGTACATTCCTCTGTTACTTTCCCTCCCTTTTTAGGCATGTGAATCAGCGCATATATTGGGATAATTTCACGAGTAGTTGTGTAATGTAGGCATTTTTGACAAAGCATTCAGATAGTGAGCTCAAGTTACTGCTACTGCTGCTGCATGTTGGTCTGGTAGCCACTACTTGCACCCGGGGAATGAAGGGAGAAGGGGAAAAACACAGTGCTTGCCCCCAAACAGCAAAACAACCAGGTTGTGGAACATAAAGCCCACCTCATGTACACCAGGAGGGCTGCATTTGACTTCTTTGTAGCTTCTGATGTACTTAAGTGTCAGTTAGAAAAGAACATAGCCCATGCTTTAAAGTGCTTTTGTATGTCCGAGTACAAAACTTGGAGAACTTTGTGAAAACAAGCTACTGTTGCTCGTTTGCCAGGTAGGCAACCTCTCTGAGCTCTGGTTGAGAGCTGGTCCAAATAAAATGTTTCTCACAGCTATGATTGCATTGCACTAATTCAAGTAGAATCAACAATTACATCAGAAAAAAAAATGTGTTTACTTTGGTTCTGGGCCACAGAGACTCGGCCCAAATGTGATGTATAACATATGCCTGTTGTTGCTTATAGAGACAAATAATTTTACAGGTGGATATCTACATTCCTCCCTTTCACTAAGTATACTCCCCCTGACAAAGGATCTGGAATGCTGTGTTAAAATTATATTTTAAATTACTTATTTAGGTAGTGTAAACAGTAACTCTGAGATTAGAAGTGATCAGAGTAAGATTTTATTTCTCTCTTTGTTTAAAGGTACTTGACCATGATCCTCTTATTTAGTATGCATCTGTTTATACCAGCAAGGACTGAGATCATCAGATCTTAAGTAATCTAGCTTACAGTGGTGTAAATCAGGAATAAAGTAACCAAGGTTGTTGGAATTATGCTCATATAAAATTAGCATGGTGGAGATGGAGTTGGACTCGCGAACTTTGTGGGTCCCTTCTAGCTCAGAACATTCTGAAATTCTATGATTCTAGATTACAATCAGTCTTTCCCTTTGTTAGCAAACTCATCAAAGAATTGATTCAGACAGCCAAAAGTGAAGGAAAAGACTGTTTAGCCAGACTGTTTCTTCAGATGTCATACAATATCATTTCAGTCTAGAAGTTTCATGTCTAGTGCCAAGGAAATTAAACAGAAATATGACATGATTTTTACTTGCCTAAGTTTAGCTATCTAAATTCCTCTAGAAGTAGAGGCATTATAAATTGCAGTTATGTTTAAAAATCCTTGCCTGAAACTGAGAGCACAAGTCTTTAGTTTATTGGTAAACTTTCTGTCATTAACAGAGGTGAATATAAGCAATCTATATGGGATAAACTTTACAGAGTAAATATAAACCACTTAAGGGATATGTCTGAATAAGGTACGACATGTACTTAAGATGTTATAATACAGCAGCTTTAATTCACATGAAATAACAAACCACTGGATCTTTTAAGTTGTAACTTTAAAATGTAATCAGTGATTTAACAGTGACTAGGAGTTTTCTAAGCTGGAGTTTTGGGTTTAATCCATTGAGACTAAATAATGAGAGCTGTGCAAATTAAAACTACATCAAAATTGCATCTGCCTTTTAGCTTGGGAATATGTCCTTTAGAGAGAAATAACAAACGGGGATGTGAGTTGTGAATTACTATCAATGCCACCAGCTAATACAAAATGAACAATAAACACCCATTTAAGTGAAAGAAGTGGCCAAGCCAAATTGGATGAAAAAGGGACACTTCTGAACTTTCATCTAGAGCCTTAAATTCAAAACAGAACCTACTCTGGAAGTTCCAGCATTGCCAGAAGAGAAGCTGAAAGCAGAGTTTCTGATGTGTTTCAGGAGTGGCTGCTTGTACACTTCTTTCCAGTCTAAGGGTAGAAAACAAATACATTTGAATAATTCACATGAGCCTTTGTACTAGGAGAACATGAGGTTCTCCTAGTTCTCCCACATTTGTCGAACGCTTCCTTTTACTTCACTAATTGTATGCAGTAGGATTTTAATAAAGTCACTCGTATCATGAAGATAGATGGTGAAAAGCCATTAAAGTACCCAAGCTGATACTGTAATACTTACTATTCTGTCCAGACCAAATTCTGACTCGGGCCACTATGCTGTACGTAGTCTTCGTTCCCTAAGCAGCTGCATTTCCATACAACATGATTTTAAAATTCTTTCCACAAGCTGCTCTGAAGCATTTCAGCACTTGCTGAAAGTGGTGGAACAGTCATGAGGGTTTTACTGATCTGTAACTAGCATAACAGTAACGTGAATTTTCCACTGATTTTGAATGCTATCATTTCTGGATATCCAATTTTAGTATGGATAAGAATCTAATCTCTCTTTTCTCAGAGAAATAACATAAAAGTATAGCGCTCTCCCTTGCTGTGAAAATCAGAGCTGTGTAGTCTCCAGGTATGGAGTTAAATAAGCATGAAGGGACACTTCTCAGAATGTTGATCTTCGTGACATAAAGGGAATTGAGATCTTCAATTGTAAAGCCCTAGAGAAACTCAATGTTTTTGTAATTTGTATGCCACCTAAACTAATCTTTCCTATGTTGTACGAACTGAGAAATGGCTAAAGTGTTACTGAATAAGTCTTCATTCTACATATTAAGGATGAAATTATAGTAAATTATATTTTCAAGTTTTTATTAACCCTTGAACTGCTGCTGAGCAATGTATGTGTTTGAACAAGAGTTGAAAAGCTATTAAAATATTTGCTTAAATACTCTATTACAGCTACATATTGAGCCCCAGAGCCTCTGGGATTTTTACACGCTCAGGAAAGTTAACAGAAGGATGTCTGGGAGAGGTGAGTGACCTCAAGCATACTCCTGTAAAATCCACCACCTCTCTTATCAGCTTTAATAAACTTGACTCCCGCTTTCTGCTCTTACAATTCAAAGGACAAAAGTAAAGAATTCACAACTATGTAGGCTGTATTCATGGTAATCTCATACTTGCTGCATAAATGTAGAGTCTTTTAAATGTCTAAATCATTTTGAACCTGTTTGTATATACTCCAGTTTTACATTTACAGAGTCTGCTGCTTTCTTTAGCATTTGTAGTACACAAAAAAAACCAACTCATGCATATCATATTAAACATGATATGCACTAGGGAACTATGATATTACCTCTGATTTTCTTTACCGAAGTGAAATATTTTTACTTCTGTGATACATATCTTTTCTTCTTTTTTCATTTAATACATTTTATCTAAGATATATCTCATGTCAAACAGTAAAACTGTTCTCAAAGTACTGGCCATAACCCAGGTCACCCAGTTCTCACTTCACCTATGCATGAAGCCCTTAATATTCAAATTTCGGAGTCCCATTTGGTCTCTTTCAGGTTCACTAATTATTTTCTAATAACAAAAAAAATTCAACAAGAAAGAGAGAGCCTGTATCCAGGCATAGGATACTCCTGGAGAATGTGAGAGATAATGCTGTAGAGGCACATGGTGTGAAGGGAAATCCAAGCCCCCCTCTGCCAGGGGAACACAATAAGTTGTATACATGGTAGAGGCTCATTCTTGGAGTTCTGAAAGAAGGAAGCCATAGCAACATTTCACCAGTATCTTTCACTTGTTGGAGCATGCTAGTGTGCTCTGTAAGGCCTTTTTTGTAGGAGATGCCAAAGGACATAGGAACAGAACCACCTTGCTTCTACAGCTTACTTGGCTCTAAGACATGTAATACTGCCAAAACTGGGCTAGATCCCTTTGTAAGAACAGTCAAAACACAAGCAGTAATATTCATCTTACCCATACGTAGACCTCTTCAGTGTCGAAATTGATGCCTCAGCCAGTCTCCTTCCAGATCCTTTTATTGCAAGTAAAGTTTTATCTGACCTAGTTTATACATTTGCTTCAGGATGAGATGACTGTCACCCCAGAAGTGACTTTCCCTCTGTGGAATAAAAAAAAGGGAGTGCAATGAGCTCACATGGATTTGCAGAGTGCAGATGACTGTATCTGGACAGATGAACCTCAGCTCTGCATCTAGAGAATATTCACAGCAATAGTACTGCACCTGGGGGCTACAAGCCAGACACTTTTTGAATCCTACTCGTGTATGTACTTGGGTATTTAAACCTGTATGGAACATAAAACTTGATTTCCACTAAAGTCAGAGAGTCTTAAGCACCTTTGAAAATATTAACTTTCTTTTGTTATGATAGGAATCACCAGGTGGTTGTGTTAAATATAATCTTACGCATTCCTTTTTAGTCTATGAGGAATACATGCACTCTCAAGGAATGCTGTACTGTTAGTTTTTGGTGATTCAGGTTTATGAGGGAGCTTTTGCAAACAACCAGAGAGTTCAGCCTATCTTACACTCTTTGATTAAATCCAATTCTTGGTGAGAATTATTTCCTGAGAACTGGAAAGTGGCTTTGGGATAAGACTTCTAAATAAGGTTTTGCCTGCATGTACTCTATGGCCACCTATGTCCAGTGCCTATTATACACAGTATAAATAAATGATTCTAAGATATTCTGTATCATTGATTTTTCCCCTGATAGAAAGCTGACTTACAAGCCTTCCAAATTCATCACAGACAACTAATAGTGTTGTATTTCAGGGTCTATCCTTCCTTTCCCAAATGTGCACAACTGCCATTAATTTTCTTTGAAATCTCTTGAACTCAAATACAAAATAGATGTTACTTTGGGATGCAGTCATTTAATATATGAGAACCTTCTGAGTTTTAGAATGAATCTCAGTTGCGGGTGGGTTATTTGTTTGTTTATTTTATTCCTTAATTTATAAAAGAGATGGTGGCCCACCCAGTGGAATTTTCCCATCAAAATAAATAGCATGAAACAGAGTAATGGAATGCAAGATTGATTAGATGGTGTGCTTGTTGGCAATGGGTGCATGTACTTCTTAATCTTAATGGATCATAAAAAAATCCTTTCATACTTACCATAATGCATGTGCTAAATTGTGGGTTTCTAAGCCAAAGCAAAGAAATATTCTATGATTTCCAGAGATGCAGACTAAGAATTCCATACAGCACATAAGCGAGTCCTCTCTTTAAATGCATAAAGATAATTTCTTAATTATGTCAGTGATACTCATTAAAAAGCTTTCCAGCGTACATGCAGTTCCCACACTGGTCTCTCTCCCACTGTCTGACAGACAGACAGCTTGGTTACACATGCTCAGAAAGGAGGGTGGAGGGGTGGAGACCCAGATTCTTGGCTGTCTTGAAGTGGCCACATCCTGCCATCTGCAGAATCCTTATGCTATAGGGAAGAATGTTTCTGAGGTGTCTTAAAATATTCCACACCTCTGTGTTAATGTTTCATGTAAGGACAAGTATCCAGATGCTTTCAGGGAGATAGAAGTCTATTTAAAAAGTTTAAATGAAAAAAAATATATCAGGAGGTCATACTCTGATGGAGGACCAGTGTCAAGGCTGTTTCACATTGTATTTGGTCAGAGGAATGCACACAGAAAATTTACTCTTTGGGGTCTTTATAAAACTCAGAACATAAGACCTTTTCATAGTTTGAGTACTCATTAGCTTACCTTTCACTTCTGCAGTCAAAATAATTGCATGACTTTAAGGGTCATGTGATTGTGTGTATGCTTAGGGAATTTCATAATATTATTTCATTTTCCTAATCCCTTTTCTTTAAAACAAACAAACAAACAAACAAAACTATCAACAAGAACCTTGGAGTGTCCTCCAATAATCTGTTAAATAAGAATTCACACTGAAACTTTCCTACATCTTTTTTTTTCACCTGTCCAGGATCTCTCATTCATTTGTTGTCACTTTATACGAAGATTGTCTTTTTCACTAGCAAAAACTATTGATCATCTGTGAAAGCCCTGAAAATGGATGGAAGAAGAGAGCAAGATAATACATCTATTTTTGTAGCTGAACATGTTGCTTTTGCAATCCACATCATCTTAAAGCTCAGCCTTTGGTCTGATGTCTTACACCTGAGGAACTTCTGGGAAATAGCAATGTATTTACTCAGGAAGAGCCTAGGCAAGAATCCATAGATAGTCTTGAACTGAGAAGTGTGGTTCATATGCCATTTTGATCTGGAAAGATTACTTTGGAGAATGATCCTTCATTATTTCAGAAGCTATTATTCTCTCAATTTGGTGCTTGTTTTATCTGCATAACTTCTGAGTACTTCATTTTAATCAAGAAAATATCCTGAAATAAATGATGGATTTGCTTCAAGAGATATTTTGAGCAAGGTACTTGACTATTTAGCACTGATATTTACAGAAATCACTGCTATCTGCTATATCAAAAGACATGAGTTCACTTCCCAAGGGTAAAGAATATGAATCTATTTCATCATAAAGACTTTTGAAGGCTACTGTTTTTCTGTAATGTAGCCCCTTACTTAATGGAAAATTTCTATAGATCAATGAACACGGTTACAAAATGCCTCAAAAAATGCAAACTTTTTTTTTTTTTAATATGTACTAAATGCTAAGATTCACAAAACTATTTTCCATATTTTAGAATGTATGCATCTCTTCTGGATTTGTATTACAGTTTCTTCTGTAAAGTCTGAGAGATGTCTATTTAGACTGCACTGGAGTCCATTCTGCAACCATTTTATTGCATTACAAATTTTTTTTTTTTCTTTTAATACTAAGATGGTTGCTGGAAGAATAAAATCATATACAGATTCTTTAATGTTGGCTGAAGGGAGCTGAAAAAATTGCATCATACAAAACAATCATTTAAGGACCCTATCTGTCCTGTGGTAAATTGCAAGCTGAGTATCTTTTGGAGTAGTGCAAGCTAGACTGGGCTAGAACTATGCCAGGGACTGTGCTAACAATTTAACATTAAAAAGCAAAGCCAATGATTATCATCACAAATGGATAATGCCAGGAAGGACATCTGTTCTCCAGTTCTAGTTTTGCAAAGAAAACAACCTTGTCTACAAAGAAGAATACGATTCATGTCATTAACTTTCTTTTCTACGACTGCACAGGGAGAGTCACAGACTGCCTCCATGACCTGAGCTATCAAAGAACTGGAGATCCCCAAAGGGACAATCTCTCTGCAGATTTAGAAGTTGGAGCCTGGATTTTCTTCAGTCTTGACTTTCACATACCTCTGTGACTCCATTAGCTGCCAAAATTTCATTCCCACCAGGAGGATTCATATAAACTGAAGGCTATCCAGGCTGCCAAATTCTGGGACAAATTGTTCCCTTCAGAGAACTTTTGGATAGGACAGAACAGAGGAGCCATGATTGATAATTATATTATGAAACAATAAGAACATAAGAACAGTTTCTTGGTTGTTTCGGGTCAATGGGGGAAAAATGAGACTATACTGGTAAAATGTATGAAATCTGAATTGCACCTCCAAAAACCATCAGTAAAAGGTCAGGTGTCCACAAAAGGCCGTGTGAAAAAAATCAAAGCCTTTGGGGCTAAGGAACATCTTTCTTTCTCACTCATACTCCAGTGCATCCTTCAAAATCCAGTGATACCAAGGATACATCTTTGCAGCTGCCGATATGCTGTTGGCCAGATAATATATCCTGTAGGGTCTTGTAGTCTGAGTGGATTGCGCTGCAGCTGCAAAGTTCTTTTTCATTTGAATGGATTTTTAACAGTGGTCTCTGCTCTCCCCACTGTCCAAACAAAAATATCTATAAACAGCAAACTCCCTTCTCCTCCCTCCAAAACTCTGATGTAGCAGAATGAATGCAGTGCACATGGTGCTAAGTGTTTTAGAGCAAAAACATGCCTAATACATGCAAATACTGACATTAACCATTATGAGCAGACATGATTTATGTGCCTGTCAGCAAGACATCAATCATGACAACAGCAAGTCAGCAGCAATATCAACAACAGTAGCAGGAGTGGAGGGTCAGAGCCAAGATGGGATGGTCCTTCCTAGCCACCCAGGGGGAAGAGAAAGAGATGGATGAAGTAATAGGAATCCCAAAACATTGTCTTTTAGGGAAAGGGATGGTAAATTTTAAAATGTCTCTCAAGCCCAGTTAATGTCTGACGTTATTTCTTTGTTAGACATATGCGAAAAGGATAACCAGTGGGAACATTTGGAAATGCCATCGGAGAAGGGATGTGGGCATATCAAAAAGAAGACAGGGTTTAAAAAAAAAAAAAAATGACTTCAAAGGTATTTAAAGGGATCTTCACAGGAGACATTTTGAACAATGGGATCACTGATTTACTGTACAGTACAGATGGCAAGTGTGTTTAACTGTGAAACTATTCTTTACCACTGACACAGAAACTGGAGCCAAGAATGAAAGTGCATCAGAGCTGTGTTTGTACAGATTGATTATATAGCTCAGAAAACATAATATCTAAGACTACTCTTTGATAACTATCTTTGGCTTCTGAGTAATCTAGAAAATACCAGATCGTTCTAAGAACAGGGGTGGGAACTTGTAACTGGATTTTTTTGGCCTTTTGTAGCTGGCAGGAGAAGGCTGAGCAAGAGTAGATGTTGGCTGAGATGTCAGCAAAAACAGTGATGTCTTATTTAGATATCTCAGGCTCCACTTGCAGTTGGCTGGGACCACTGGATAAAGATGACTAAATTTTGCTAATGAATAGATAGTGAAGAAAACCATCAATCCTGAAAAAAATCTACCAGGGAGAAATAGAAAATTACACCATGCACATGAAGTAGAATTGATCGGGTGTATATGCTTCCAGCTGTGACATACTGCAAAACTGTTCAGGAACTGCATTGGATTGCCTAGCAATGGATTACCTGTCAAATTTACAGGCTCACATGAATGAAGACAGAAACACTTTACAGAACTGGGTGAACTATAGATCAAAGGATGAATAAACCTTTTGAAAGAAATAACAAATTTACTAACTACAAGAATGAGGACAGAATTTCATCCAATTGGTTTCTCTCTTACATAGTGTGTGGAATTTTGTTAAAATAGAACTTTGTTTGCATTTCCTCAGACCATTATCTTAAAGGTATTGCAGAAGCTTTTGAAATTCCTCTCTGAAGTAGCACTAAAAGCATCATAAATGGATCATGAACTGTGTGGAGAGAAAATATGGATATGGATAAGGGCAAAAGAATGTTACAAGAAAGGGAAGAGAATCCATCTGAGATTCCCCTCACTAAGAGCAGAAATATCCAAATTTTGCATTGACAATATATTTTAAGAAATCTGAGTGAAAAAAAACAGGCCAAAGCGGGAAGAAATTCAGATCACGTCACGCAGTGCCAAAGGTCTAACACCATATGCTCTTCTGTAATGCCAAACATTTTAAGAGTTGTTTGGCTGGTTGCTTTCTTCATTAGATATTGTAAACTTTACTGACTTTCTGAGTTTTGCTCTAACCCTGACAAATGTAGAGCATTTCATGAAATTCAATGACACACATCTACAAACTAAGTTCAACTGCATTTTACAAGTAGTTCTGGAATCTTGTATGATTCCAAATCATCCATGTAAATGCAAAGTAATGTTGATGGTTTCTGTTTCTGTATTCCACTCCTTAACTGATCTTGACCGATGAGGCACATTTTGAGAGCTAACAATGGCAAGATCCATATTTTTAGGCTTTGACCCTATGTTACTTTTTTTTGACAGATTCTGTATGTGCTAGTCATTATCTCATAGCCACCTGGATCTGATGGAAAGAATCTCAGAGATGGAGAACTGGTGAAATTTATATGTAAGTTTATACACGTTCATTGTTGAGTCATCTGCACCATATTTATGGCTTGATTTGGCTATGCAACTTCTGATTCACAATTCTCTACCAACAAGATTAGGAACGGAATCATTGATGAAATAGTACAGTGAGATGCAGCGTGTGATCCACTCCACACATGGAGGAGAGTTTTCCAACCAGCAGAATTATAAAGACACTGTTTTGTCTAATAAGAAGTTAAAGGAAGCTAAAATATGATTTCCCAGTGCTCCATTAATTTATTTCGGTTGATCATTTCTGAAGATTAAATTGAAACAGAAGATTCTTTTTACTTTTATTTTTCACTTGCTTTCTTTTTTTTTTTTTCTTTTTTGATTGTTCTGTACCTTCCCAGACAAAATGCATACTTTTCCTGTAATAAAATAGTTTCTGTTTACAAACTAGTTAAAACAAAAGTTAGTTTCTGCTACTTTATTTTTTTTTTTCAGAATTTCTGGCAATATTATGATTAATAAGCTAGCATACCCCAACAGAGTTCAGGGAGCCTTTTTAAAACAAAATGTCCTTTTTTGCACGCATTTTGTGGACTAAACAGGTAGACCACTTGCTTCCACTGCTCAAGGCTGATTTTGTAGATTTTTAGGCCTGAAAAACAAACCCTAAACATTAGTACCCCCATCTTACATTTCAGATAGGAACTAGGAATCAGATAGATAGATAGATAGATAGATAGCAACATGCAGCATTCAAACACTCAGTGAGTAGCCAGAACTCCCCCTGACTTTGCATCTCTCCAAAGCTGAAGAAATACCCAAGGTTACACATCACAGTTCTGCTAGGCTGTGAGTTCCCAAGAGTTTTGTAGCTGAATCTTAGCTATAAATCCATCTCTCTTGCTTCCTATCCTCCCTTTCTGCCTCCTTTTTGCTCTCTGTTGTAAAACTGGTTTCATCTGGAGTGCTTTTACACTGCACTTGTGAGACCAGTCTCATAGGTTAAGAACTAATTCTTAGGTTGTGCTTTTCCTAAGCAAGTCAGTTATGCATCGTACAGTATTTACATTATTACACTGTAGCATTCCCAACTAAAGTAGCTAAATGAATGCAATCAGTAGAGCTTTTATACTCCAAAAGTAGAAGTCCTGTGCAATACATACTAGTACTAACATGTCTTCCTCTTTGGAGATTAAAGATATTCTGAAGACCTAAACTGTCAGCAGTCAGCAGTTGTAGAGATAGATCTATCATGTGAATGAGAAATGCAAAACCTTACTCTAGAAAAAAAAAAAAGAAGAAGAAGAAAAATAGGCACATTTGTCTACATGGATAACTCCGCTGTAACTTGCTTCACATAAAGGCAGCTGCCTAAGGCACCTAGGAAGTACAAACAAAGACTTAAGAAGGCTTTGCCTACATTCTGTCTTCATTACAATAAAACTCATTGTTCAGGATTTTTAATGTTAAACTATTCTGGCAAATCCCCTCTTACATACTTTGAGACTAAGTCTAAGAAGCTACTGATTTTTAACAAGGAGGTTTTCTCTTCACTCCAAATGCAAGAACATTAGCTCTTGTCTTTTAAAATAAAGAATTTTCCTGCCATGGATT
The DNA here is from genome assembly GCF_016699485.2 of Gallus gallus. Classification (NCBI taxonomy): domain Eukaryota; kingdom Metazoa; phylum Chordata; class Aves; order Galliformes; family Phasianidae; genus Gallus; species Gallus gallus. Next base: position 100,721,792 of record NC_052534.1, read on the forward strand.
AATTGGTAAAAACTTACTAGCAAGCTTACTTAAAGCAAAATGAGGGGTTGATCATTGTAACTGCAGCTGGGAGCTTAAAAAGCAAAATTAAACTCACCATATCTGACTCCTGTCATCTGTAACCATAGACGTAACCTATTTGTAAAGTAACGATAATACAAAAGGACTAATAATTAGGGAGTATTTCTATTCTGAGCTACATTGATGTATAACCACTGACTGTCAGCACTTTGACTCGGTACTAGTATCTATAGTTCAGTAATGTTTTCAGAGATACTGCAGCTCTGGCAAGAGGAATCTTCATGAAGAAATCACAATAATCATAGAATCATTAACATTGGAAAAGACCTCTAAGGTCATCTAGGCAATTTGTCAACCCACCACCCCCATGCCCACTGAACCATGTCCCTCAGTGCCACATCTCCACATTTCTTGAAAATCTCCAGGGATGGTGACACCATCACTTCCATGGGCAGCCTGTTCCAGTGCTTGGACACTCTTTCAGATAATAAATTTTTATTGATATCCAAGCTGAATCTCCCCTGTCACACCTTGAGGCCGTTACCTCTTGTCCTATCACTGCTACGCAGGAGAAGAGGCTGACCCGAGTGCAAAGAAAGGCAATGAAAGTATTGTTAGGTCTGGAGCACAAGCATTATGAGGAGTGGCTAATGGAACTGTAATTGCTCAGTCTGTAGAAGAGAAGGCTCAGGGGAGACCTTATTGTTCTCTACAACTACCTGAAAGGAGATTGTGTGGAGATGAGGGGATTATTCTGCTCCTCATTTTTCTCTTTCAGCTCAAGGGGCTGAGTACGCCGAGGATAACTGTTCTGACTATTAAAGACAGAAGAATAGAAGGCATTGAGTACCTCAACCTTTTCATAGTCCTTCATGACAGTGCTCCCCATCACATCCAATGAAGGATGGAGATTCCTCTTGGCCCCCCTTTTGTTGTAAATGTATTTATAAAAACATTTTTTTGTTATCTTTAACAATGATGGACAGATTAAGTTCATCTTCATGAGAAAGCATAATTCATTACTCCAATACTGTAGTCATTCCTTAACTTTCATTTATGTATTCAAAGTCTTAAATGAAAGCTTTCTATCCATGGGACTTTCAAATGGCAAGATAACGTCATGACTTAGAAAAGTGAGGTTCATCCAAACAGAAAGGTGGACAGGAGAGATGGGAGAGGAAAGAAAGACAGAGACACAGGAGTAATCCAGATAAGAACGTCAATGGATACATATTTTCAACAGCAACTGTAGAAGAGTAAGGACTACTATAGCGTAACTGCATCTTGCCTCGATATAGCACTACTTAGGTAAAATTTTAATAGTAAAAATGATTGTGTCAAGATAAAATATTAAAAAAACAGAGCTCTTACCAAGAGACAGACAGAAAAATCTGATTTTTACGATTAATCTGAATGCTAACAATATTTATTTCTACTTTTGAAATAAATCTTCTATTTTTATTGTATGGAAATGCCTAAAGGTAAGTAAAACTAAGAATGGAAGATAGAAACCTGACCTTCATGATCAGCACCTGCATGGAGGATGCTGGCAGCTTTTATTGAACTGTAATGTTCACACTTCAATGAAACTAAAATCAAGAGGCCTCAGTGATGAGTTAGACCTCCTTCTGCACTGAGCTATCTGCCTGAGCCATGCTAAGCTCAGAGCTGTTTGCCATAGCTGGATCACAATGCGATAAGCAGTAAGATGCTGGCACAGTGCTCATAGCCTGGTATGAACACCAGGAAGCTGTAGCAATATTGGTCAGTTCTTCATAACTTCATTTCCCAAATGTTCATAATTAAACAGTTTTTATTTAAGTAATCAGCATGAAATCCTTAGCTTTGTTTTTGCAACCAGTATTGTGTTTATGGAGCCAAATATTGAAAACTTTGATACTGAATACCTTGTATGTGTTAATTTTGGCAAACTTTAAAGATTCTGTAGATGCCTTGCTATGTTACCACCACCCACTCATCAACCCCCCTGGCCATCAGTCCCTCCAAACCACTGAGACATGTTTCTCTTTTAATACTTTCTTACAGTATTTCTCATGAAAATCACAGGGAATCGTGTGTGATTTCAGCAGAGTGAAACTTGATCTTAAAGTGTCTGTAGGACCAGAAGTTTTTAAAGAAAACATTTCTTAAATCTTGTGTTCACTGCTGCTTCAGCAGGCCAATTAGACTTGATGGGAATTCTAGAAAGCTGTCGCCAGGCATTGCAGCAGGAATAGCAAACAAGGCCCAAAGCAAATAAACGAATGGGTAAAGTGTGGCCATCCTCAGAACTTCCTTGCTGATGACCTTCTCGTCTTTGCAAAGGGATGGTGGAGGTACTGGATGAAGGGACTCCAGGTTAATTAGGTTTGACATTAGTTAACAACAGCAATTACTAGAGAGTAATTAATCAGGGAAAGTCTCCAAACAGAAGGAGAATAAATAAACGGGCAGTAACATTCTGATCCATTTACCCCCTTAGATAAGGATGTGCCCCAGGTGTCAGGCTGAGGTGGGACTAATCTGTCTTGCTCAGTTTCTCCCTGGAACTTGAGTGACTCTTCACACATCCATCTTCTTTCACGTGGAAACAAACAAGAATTCACCAAGCCATTAACAGCACAGTTCATCCCCACTTCTTTTCCTCACCCTCTCCCATTTTCTTAAAGAGCACTTCAACACGGTTACACTAACGCAAGTGGAATCACTTTTCTGTTTTCATCAAGCTAGAACATTTTTCATATTCCAATAGTGGTGGTTTCTCCATCTACAGGTTTTCATTGTAGTCAATACTGAAGATTCAACAACCTAATCACGTAAGTGAGTTCCCTGGCTCTTTTCTTTCACATGGAACAAGAGTGCAGCATGAAGAACTATGTGGATCATTCCAAAAATAAGGCCTCCTATTTATTTACACGGAAACTACAACTGATACAAAGATCACAGTAACACTATTTGATGAAGCAAATCCTCAGCTGCAAAATACTATTTTCGACAGTCATCACCATTAGCTATGTGTTTTAGCCACCAATGAACAAGAATCTGCATGCCAGGCTTGTAAAAATCTGCACCAGCAGAGATGACCCACTGTCATTGTCTCCACTACTGAAACACACCACCCACCACCTGACTCTGCTCACATCCTCTGTTTGGTCTCCACAGACATTCAGTAAATGTTAATGGGTGCCATTTTTTCTGCATGAAGGAATTCTGTGACACACCTTTGGTTCATCTGCACTTCTATTCCAGACTCCATTCTGTCAGACTGCCCCTCTCTGCTGCCATCTGACACACAGTAACAAAATATAATGGAATATTTTTGGGAAGGTTCAACTGCTATACCACCACCATCTGCCTCTGACATCATGGGACAACACAATAAAATAGGAGGCATTACTTTTGGAGCAGTACCAACTAATTTAGAAATCAGCAGGGATTGCACTGCCCCAAAAGCAGACTTCTAGGCTGTGACTCAGTTGTAAAGCAGCCCCTGGTCCCCCTGCACTGATCAACATGACTCTTGCACCTGGCATAAGTTTTTTCCACTCCTATAAACAAGCTCAGTTCTTCTGTGTGGTGCACCATGGGAGCCAGACCCAAAGCTCAGAGCAATCTCAATTCCACAGACCAAAATTAACACTACAAAAGGTGCTCTCTCCCCACACAGCCAGTTAGTAGATATGGATACTCACTGTAAGAAAGAAAGAGTGCTTCCAAGTCCTTTCTGTCTTAGGCAGGTGTGAACTGAATTCCAGTCACATTATTCAAGTTTATGATGATGTTTTTCCTGTTGTTGAATGTCAAATTTTACAAATATAAAAGGACAGAAGAGAGAAGAATAACACTCATGCAGTGTTAGAGGCATGGTTTTCAGTCATGTTTCATCCAATGAATTTATTAAATAAGACAGACTTTTTACAGGTAGAATATTATTTATGAAGCTGGGCTTTTTTCAGGCACTTGTCTACATTTTCCTTGTTAAATAAATAAATAAATAAATAATCAGAGCAAAAAATATTAATACCATAGAATCACAGAATGGCCTGGGTTGAAAAGGACCACAATGCCCATCTAGTTTCAACCCCCCTGCTATGTGCAGGGTCACCAACCACCAGACCAGGCTGCCCAGAGCCACATCCAGCCTGGCCTTGAGTGCCTCTAGGAATGGGGCATCCACAACTTCCTTGGGCAACCTGTTCCAGTGCGTCACCACCCTCTGGGTGAAAAAATGCCTCTTAATATCTAACCTAAACCTCCCCTGTCTCAGTTTAAGACCATCCCCCCTTGTCCTATCACTATCCACCCTCGTAAACAGTCGTTCCCCCTCGTGTTTATACTCTCCCTTCAAGTACTGGAAGGCCATAATGAGGTCTCCCCAGAGCCTTCTCTTCTCCAAGCTAAACAAGTCCAGTTCCCTCAACCTTTCCTCATAGGAGAGGTGCTCCAGCCCTCTGCTCATCTTAGTGGCCCTCCTCTGATATATTTGTCTCATATTACAGGTGCAAATTTGATGTAATTCTGTACAATGAATAGTCAGGTCATTGTAAGCGTATTTAAATAATTATAGCCAAATGAATCCTCATAAATAACTAGAGAAAATCACAATTAAATAAATGCTACTTAATAGTTTGGCTTTTACTTAGCTGTTAACATGTTTGTGTAGAAGGAAGAAGTTGATTTTTAATTAGAAAAGCATGTTTCCAAATAATTTTCTAAAAAAAATGTAAATTTATAAAACGCTGCACTAGTAGCTAAAGCCACTATGGAAAAGAAAGAAAAAAAGAAGAAGAAAGATAGAAAGAACTTAGCAAAAGCTAGACATAGCAAACCAAGTTATGAGAATGAAGAGAATATATCTAAATCACTGCACTATGATTTGCAATTAGATTTTTGAGCATATTTTCTTCCACCCAATTAAAAATAAGCAGAGTAGACTTGTGGAAAACAAAAACAATGCACAGAAAGTCTATGTATGAAAACCTGGCCCCTCTGAAGTCAAAAGCAAAATTTCCATTGACTAGCAGGTCTGGAATTTTTCTCTACACCTGTAAGCTCTCATTGACGTAGAGTACAGAAGCTAACCTGTAATCCCTTTTCTTTTATTTTTCCTTTTATACTGCTTGCTGTCATGAGTTTTTTGCCTGAGCCTTCAGTGACAAGTGCTCTAGGCACATCACTCAACTCACAGAATCCAAAGGTATGGCCTTAGAGAATGAAGAATCATACACTGCAGGAGAAGATCAGGTCTAAGACCATCTAAGGAATCTGAATGTGCACCGATCCATGGTGCATGATAAAATGTGCCTGAGGCTCCTGAAGGAACTGGCAGATGAAGTCACTAAGTTACTAAGCCATCCATCAGTTGCTGTCCGTCATTTTGAAAAGTTGTGCCAGTCTGGTGAATTTCCCACTGACTAGAAAAGAGGAAACAGCATTTGGTGGATAAGGGAAGAGCAACTGATTTTATCTAATTCATCTAACTGGACTTGTGCAAAATGCTTGAAAGTCTCCTTCACAACACACTTGTCTCGAAACTGAGGTGGCATTATTTTGATAGATAGACCACACAGACAATAAGGAATTGGCTAGATGGTTGAATTCAAAAATTTGTAGTCAATGGCTTGATGTCCAGATGGAGACCAATGACAAGTGGAGTCCCTGAAAGGTCTGTATTTAGCCTGGTATTATTTGATATCTCTGTTGGTGGCACAAACAGTAGGACTGCGTGCAAGTCTGCAGATGACAACAAGCTGAGTGGTGCAGTTGATATGCTGCAGGGAGGAGATGCCAGCCAGAGGGATGTTTACAGGATTGAGAGGTTGGCATATCAACAAAGCCAAGTGCCAAGGTTCTGCATCTGGATCAGGACAATCCCAAGTACAAATACAGGCTGGATGATGAGTGGATTGAAAGCAGCCCTGAGAAGAAGGACTTAGGTATGTTGGTGGATGAAAAATTGAACATGAGCTAGTGATATGTACTTGTGGCCTAGGAAGCCAACAACATTCTGAGCTTCTTCTCCCACTCTACTCAGCTCTGATGAGACCCTATTTGGAGTACTATGTTCAGCCCTGGAACCATAGCATAAGAAGGACAAGGACCTGCTGGAGTGGGTCTAGAGGAGGCCATGAGGGTGATCCGAGGACTGAAGCTGTACCAGTGCTAAATATAGTAAGAGAAATGCCTTTTTTGACTAGCTGGCTATGCTGTGTGTTTAATGCACCCCAAAATACAGTTTTTCCTTTTGTCTGCCAGGACACACTACTGGCTCATGCTAAGCCTTGCTTTTGACCAGTACCCACAGATCCGCTTCCACTGAGATGTTCTCCAGTCAAACATCTCTCAGTCTGTGCCTGTGTCCAGCATTACTTCTCCCATTCCAGGTGCAAAACATGGCATTTTCCCTTGCTGAACTTCATGCAGTTGCTGGCAGTCCGAACATGAAGGTTCAGCCAACAGTTGACAATTAAGCTCTGAGTTTATGCAGTACCCTGCCAAGTACTATAATCCTACAAGCAGTGTCCTACTTGTAGCAGACAGCTCACAGTTTACTCATGTTTTGACCAAGTACAGAATTTGATCTGTATATTGTCATCTGTATGACACACCTGTGTAACTTAGCAGATAGAAATGGAGTGTTAACCTGAAGATGTGGCAAGCTATTTGAAGAAATTAATTCAGACTAGGATGCTATTTAAATTATTTAGGCATCAGTGTTCTTTAAGTCGGTTGAAGGAAATGGACAACTCAAATGGTTTGAGTTTGATGTTTCACATTACATAAGGTGGCGGCATCTTGCCATGGACACTCTCTGTGACCATGGACAAGTTGCTTAACCTTTAAGTGCCTCCATTCCTCATTTGTAAAATAGATTGATCGCATTCCCTGCCAAAAGTGGAAGTCAAGTTAATAAAATGCAGCAGAGTATCTGAAGTTTTCAAAAACCACAGTAAGAAAGTGGTGGCTTATTTCAGGTACTGGTATGGGTGGGAATGTGGAATAGTGCAATTCACTGTCATGACTGCCAGTATGCAGAGCAGATCACTTCATCTACACAGAGCTGCATCGAGAGCAAAAGATCTCAAACAGCTTCAAAGGGGTTTAGTCACAGCAAGGCACGAAAATGACTGTCCTCTCTTTGGATTCCTGACAATATTTCAGCAGGATGCTGATGAGATTTTACTGACTTCCATTTCCATGAACATAGGCGTATCTGTCCCACTCCACTGCAAATGTTAACGTGTCCTTCAGATTACAGAATGATTAATATCTGATTTTAGGTATAAGATCCTGTGAAGGAGAGAGTGTGGATAATTATTTGGAGTACTCATAATTACAGTACGATGATTCTTTTTAGCTATTACTCAGTGCACTGTAACAAAGTAAAACTGAACTTCCCTTTTTCTGACGCAGTGCAAGTTGACACTAGGCACAAACACAAAGCTTGGTTTGTTATTATTTAAACTCCTTTAATCCTGACTACTGGTGCTTGTGGAGAAGGGAGGCATTCTTGGAGAGAAGCCATACTTTCTCAAATTGATTAAAAACACCTTTTGAACAATAAATAACTTTAGGGGACTGACCTTTAAATTTAAATGACACTGCAGATTTCTGCACTATAAAACAAGATTCCTTTTCCCAGCATTTTTCTGAACGTTGTGCTATTTAAGTACTCTTTTTGACAAGCTTCCGGCCTAAAGATCTGTTATTTACTTCTTGTCAAACAAGTATGCTTCTAGTAGACTTTACAGGTTAAAAATATACAAGAGAAACCAGCATACCTTTGTTCAGTGTGTGGATAAGTTTGATGCTGTTTGATCACATATAGATAGCACTGGAGAAATTGCTGGCATTGTTTCTTGTCATCTGATGAAACAGGGCAATAAATTTTACTGCAAGTTGGCAGCAGGAAGAGCTGCTGCAGGGCAGATCTGAAGGGGATGGTACTTCTGTAAGGATTGAAGGAGACAGTGAAAATTAGTGAAGAAGCAACAGTCAGCAAAGACAGATAAACCCAAGGGATTTGGACCCAACTATTTTTATTTATTTATTTATTATTATTATTTTTCCTGAAGAATTGGCTTCTGAACTCGCAGTCAGAATGAGATTTCAGTTTTCTTGATCTTGGAAAAGTAGGCAGCATAGCAAGAAAGTGACGTATGCAAACAAGGAAAAGAGCTATCCAGTGTGTCCAATGTGCAGACACATTAGTTTACCTTGTGAAAGTATCTCCCTCTTCAGAGATCTCACTTTCTTGAAAGGCTTGGCTGCATAAATGATGAGTCTGCAAATGATATATATATTTTTTTTCATAAACGTCACCAGGCTGTGCGTGCTGATCTACTGTTATCCAACTGCTCACCCTGCTCTCCTTGTTCCTTCTTTTCAGCCTTATATAAACTGATATAAAATTTCCTGTCAGAAAGATGTTTTGATGTTATTTTCACCCAGTCCCCACGTATCAAGGTCTGAGTGATTTGCTGATCACTCAGAAGTTTGCTGAAGACCTTGTGTTTCTCTTTAGATGCCTCTTTAGCAAACGGTTTCCATCACTAGATCTGTGGGCTGAGGGAAAGAAGAGCCTTTAACTCTTTTTATGAGTTTCAAATTGTATATTAAAGCATCAGTCACAAACTACCCCTTGAATTCAGTGCTACCTACTCTGCTATAGATGAAAACATTGGAAACACAAATGTCTTCTATGAGTTACCAGGTTCCACTGCAGTTTACAAAGAAAACACAAACATCATTAAAGGAAAGCATTTTCTTCAAAACTGTTTATTTGAGCTCCCAAGAGTCCTCTTCAAGACCTCAGAGAGAATCTAAATTTCAAAGATGGAGCATATGAATTCTAACCTAAGAACTTAAGTGCTGCAGTAGGCCTACTGCTTCTTGTAAGAAATGCTGCTTCATAGAAATTGGAGAGTTTATTTGCCCTTCTAAATGGATGTAGAGTTTATTAAAAGTCAGACAGAAACTCAGGTTTTGTATCAGCTTTGTCTGTGAGCAGTAATGAATCTTTAAGTCCAGAAAACTTAAATGCTAAATCAGGATGAGATTTTGCATCTTTATAATTTGCAGTAAAAGCCTACATAAAGAACAGATCATTAAAATGAAGTACAGCTGTAGTTATTATAAACTTTGAGTGATGCTTTTTCTCCTGGTATGAAAGAATTTTTTTACACCAAGAAAGAGAGATGCATCTCAGAGTGTAACACTACAGGAAACAGAGCAAATACATCTCATCCTTGTACTTATCCCTCGTGACCTTGAAGGTATACATTTTTGATTGTTGTCACAGAAATGAGTGTCTCTAAAGCTGTGGTCTGCATGTCATGCATTTGTAGCTGAAGCACTTCAGATGCATACTCTGAAATCTGTTTAATTGCATTAAAGCATATTTAATAGAATCATAGACTAGCTTAGGTTGGAGGGGACCCTGAAGACTATCATCCAGTCCCAACCCCCCTGCCATGGCCCAGTTGCCTCCCATCAGCTCAGACTGCCCAGGGCCCCCATCCAACCTGGCCTTCAACACCTCCAGAGTTGGGGCACCTATAGCTTCTCAGGGCAACCTGTGCCAGTGCCTCATCACTTCTGAGTGAACAATTTCCCCCTAAAATATAATCTAAATCTATCCTCCTTTGATTTAAAATAGTTCCCTCTTTTCCTATCAAATATTTCTAGCAGAACAGAAGGGCTAGATATGAAAAAGTAATATTTTATACTAGTATACTATATTTGTAATGAACAGCCAGGTATTTCAAAAGGTTCAGAAAAAGCCACCATAGTACTCCATGACTGTCTACCATGACATGGGTGTCACAACTGGTCACTTAAAAGAATGTGAGAGACCAGAATCTTTGAAGATCAGGTACATTGTTTATAATAGATGGTCTTTCCATCACACATGAACAGTCTTCTGAAAGCTTTTTACACCTACCTGAAGATTTACAGTGTGAAAGGAGATAGAAACTTCTATTTCCTCTGTATCATCACGAGGGCTGCTCCAAAAGTAATGTGTCTTATTTTAGTGTGTTGGCCCACAATGTCAGATGTGGATGTTGGTGGTATGGCAGTAGAGGTTGAACCTTCTGACCATATTCTGTTACATTTTGTTTCCATTTGACAAATGGCAGCAGAGTGGCAGTCTGATAAATGTTGTCTGGCATGGAGGTGCAGATAAAGCAAAGGTGTGTCCATGAATTCCTCCACGCGGAAAAAAATTGGCACCCAGTGTCATTCATCAATGGTTGCTGAACATTTACAGAAACCAAACCAGTGGATGTGAGCACAGTGAAGTGGTACGTGGTGTGTTCCAGCAGTGGTGACAGCAACAGTGGGCCACATCAACTGGTGCAGATTTTTACAAGAGTGGCATGCAGGGTCTTGTTCCTTGCTGGTAAAAATGCACAGCCAGTGGTTGAAAAACAGCATTTTGCAGCTGAGAATTTGCAAATAGTGTTGTGCTCTTTGTATTTGTTGTAGTTTCCATGGAAATAATTAGGAGACATTACTTCCAGTCTGACCTATGTATTTTGGTTGCATTTCTAGTTATCACAAAAGATGTACATTAACAATCACCAAAAGTGAAATTCTTTCCAGAATGTTTTGAATTTTAATCTGATTATTTTCATCAAAATAGAAAATTTCAATGGGAAAAGATTTTGTTTTCTGAGTTAAAATGTTTCAGATTTTTTTTTTTTACTTTAAAGTCTGTGTTTTGATAGAGTCTGTCTGTAAAAACATTACCTTTACTTCTGTCCAAAAGTATTCAAAGCTATTCAAAGTTCTGACATTTGTGAGATAAAACCTAAATAAAAGGCATTGTGAATTGGAAATAATTCATATAAATCTCTGTTATTTCAGCCAGCTTTGATCTTCACCTTCTTGAGCCAGAAAACAATTCATTCTTTTTTAATTACAGGCAAGTTCATTCCATGAGCCATGGCTCAACTGTATTAATCTTAGAATAAAACAAGTGTAAGTATATCACGAGTAGAAACAATTTTCTTTTTTCTGCAATGCTAGTATGACTATGCTTTAATATGGATGTGAAAGAAAATAATAATTTCAACAGCTAAAAATTGAGGATATAAATAATTTCCATTTGTGCCACTGTCTTTAATGTCGAATCACTAGAAGCAAAGAAATTATTTAATAAGAGAAGTTTATCAGTAGATTTGTTCACTTTTCTCAAATTGTGGCTCAAATGCACAAAAAAAGATAGAGAGAGAAGGAAAGAGAGGGAGGATTGGACTTTTTCTATAGTTAGCTTTAACGACTAGAGGTTGTTTATGTAACCCTTGAGAAACTCGCACTTTCAGGATGATCAATCTATCGTTTGGTGACCCCATGGCGAGGTGTTAGACCAAGGTCAGTGAGGACCAGGAGTGCTGTCAAAAGCTCAGCCATTTTCAGTGGGCTGTGCAAAGCATTCAGAGAGGCAATGCTACTCCTTTGGACCAGAAATTGAAGGATTTCCATCTCTACCTCAGTGTTATTTTAATGTTACCAACAGCTAAGAAAAAACTCTTGCTTCAGTCTTTAGGGACTGCCTTCAATATTTGATTCAGATGATTCCATATCACCAGAAGCACTAGTACCAAATTCTGAATGATTTTTCAGTAACCTGATGAGATAGAAGTTTTGTTCACACATTTTTGTAAATCTGCTCTTTTAAGGTCTATCCACTCAATGTTTCTTTCCATATGACCCAGTGATGCTGTGGATGACAGATTAGCAAACCATTTCTAACTCATATAAATTCAAACTCTGCATTCCTAAGATTGTAAAACTGACCATTTTTAGGTAAGACATGGTTTTGTCTATTTAAAGGTACTTCTACTGAAGTACTTTCTATTGGCCTTTTGGCTTTTCCATGGTAAAATTCTGTAATTTTAGTGACAGATACTGGATATTGCACAAAACTGCCTGAATAGCTCAATTTATCTGTTTTTTTCCATTCTTAAATATCAGTACCATAGATATTGTAATTGAGTGTGGTCAGGAACAAGATTCACTTTTTACTAAAAGAGGGAAAGGGACCCTAAAATTAACTTCCTATGAAATTAAATTCCATGGAAAATCATACTTTAGAGCAAATAAATGTGTCTTTCAAAGAATACAAAAAATAAAATAAAATAAAATAAAATAAAATAAAATAAAATAAAATAAAATAAAATAAATAAAACCAGTTAAAAAATAAGTAGTGTTCTAAAAAAAATGCAATACTTTATTTAAAAGTAACAGAATGAATAGCTGGTGGAACTTGAACAAAATAGCAAGTCTGGAATAGTGTAAGTATAAACCCTAGTAATATACAATTAATATGTATTTCTTTAAACAGGACTTTCAGGGGAAAAAAATATTTTGCTTATATTTTTCAAGAAACTATTTTCTGGAATAATGTAATGTATGCTGTTATCTACTAACATTTTTACACACAACTCTTTTTTTAATAAATTTTCTGATGCATTTCTGAAACTGGCAGGCTGCTATATATTTTGAACATTATTACTAAAATACTTGTTCACGTTTCCCTCATTATGAGGCTAAGACTCACAGACAAACACATATATGCAATCATGAGCTTGATGGCAGCCTTTGGAAACACTCTTGAGATCTACTTATACAAAGTATTATGTGAAAATTAGTAAGCATCGTAGTATGTTGGTCAAAAAAAAAAGTTCACCATCAAAAATAAATTGGCCGAACTGTATTTACAAGACAAACATTTTTAAAATGAGTGTCGTAACCCACAAAAATGAAACAGTGAATAAAATAACTGTTTTCCTATAAATACATTGGTTAACTGTAGCAAACACTACAATGTTATATTTCAAAGATGCTGCATGCACTGCAGAGAGAAGCTAACAACCTTTGATGACTATCAAACTGAAAGTACAAGAGCTAGCTCCCTCCCACATCTCCAATTTCATGAGCTTCTTGGTGTCTTTCTTTTCTTGAAATTTTAAATGCTTTAAAAATGAAAATAGAAATATTGAAATGAAATATGAAAATAGAAAATAGAAAAGAGGGAAAAAGCCTAAAGATGGGAAGAGAATAGTGGGTGAGGGGTTTTGACAGGTTTTTATGCCAGACGCATGTTACCACATGGTTCACATTACAGACCAGTGTATTAAGAGTGGACCACCACAACACAGGTGGAAGTGTGAGTCTGGGAGCCATTGAAGTTTGAATACTGAGAATTTTCCCAGTGTATCACAATTACAGAAACATCTGTGCTAAGTAATTTTGTGCTGATCTGCTGTGAAAATATGGTGTCCAACAGCCCTCAACATTGCTAATTTCTTGCTTGTTGTAGGGTGGTCTTGTGTTACATATTACAATCACTGGTTGCATAGCCATGAAATGGTTTCTTTTCTACACCTTCTTTTTATCTGTGTCTTTACTGATCCAGAATTTCCCATTTTCACATATAACATAATGAATATTCAAATAAAAGTAAAAATTATCTCAAAAAAAAAAATCCGTGTGGGAGACAGATCGTGAAATACCTTCTGTTCTATTAAACAGGTAGAGTAGCTCACATTTACACCACCTCCAGAATTAGAAGGCTGAAGGAGTGAATGTGAGCCAAACAATAAAACACTCAAGTTTTAAAAGGATAGTCTTTCCTAAGTTTAAAAACATTATGAAGAGACTCACTGTTTTAACTATCAGTTAAATTGAAGGACAGGACAGTACAGGAAGAAAGAAAGAAGGAAAAGAAAGAGAGGAAGAGAGGAAGAGAGAAAGAAAGAGAGAAAGAGAGAAAGAGAGAGAGAGAGAGAGAGAAAGAAAGAAAGAAAGAAAGAAAGAAAGAAAGAAAGAAAGAAAGAAAGAAAGAAAGAAAGAAAGAAAGAAAGAAAGAAAGAAAGAAAGAAAGAAAGAAAGAAAGAAAGAAAGAAAGAAAGAAAGAAAGAAAGAGAGAAAGAGAGAGAGAAGGAGAGAAAGAAAGAAAGAGAGAAAGAGAGAGAAAGAGAACGAAAGAACGAAAGGAAGAAAAGAAAGAAAAGAAAAGAGAAGAAAAGAGAAGAAAAGAGAAGAAAAGAGAAGAAAAGAGAAGAAAAGAGAAGAAAAGAGAAGAAAGGAAAAGAAAGGAAAAGAAAGGAAAAGAAAGGAAAAGAAAGGAAAAGAAAAGAAAAGAAAAGAAAAGAAAAGAAAAGAAAAGAAAAGAAAAGAAAAGAAAAGAAAAGAAAAGAAAAGAAAAGAAAAGAAAAGAAAAGAAAAGAAAAGAAAAGAAAAGAAAAGAAAAGAAAGGAAAAGAAAGGAAAAGAAAAGAGAAGCTCAGTCAGAAGGGACCTTCAAAGAACATCAAGTCCCACTGCCTGACCACTCCATTGCTAACCAAAACTTAAAGCACAGAAATTGCCCAAGTGCCTCTTGAACACTGACAGCCATGGGGTACCAGCCACCTCACCAGGAAGCATCTACCAGCGTTCAAACAGCCTCACAGTAAAGAAATTTTCCTAATATGCAGTCTGACCCTCCTCTGGTGAAGATCTGTGCCATTCCCACATGTCCTGCCATCAGTTACCAGGAGCAGAACTCAGCACCACACTCTACTTCCCCTTCTCGGGGAGCTGCAGAGAGCAGTGAGGTAACCTCTTGGCCTCCTCTTCCCCAGACCAACAGCCCAATGTCCTCAACCTCTCCTCATAAGGCATGCCTTCCAGCCCTGTTACAGCTCTGTTGTCCTCCTCTGGACAATTTCAAGGACTTTTTCATATCGTGAAGTGCAGAACTGCACACAGTATTCAAGGTGAAGGCACAGAAACACTAAATGTAGTGAGATAAATGCCCCTTTTGACCTTCTGGCTATCCTGTGTTTAATTCACCCCAAAATACATTTTGTTCTTTTGGTTGGCAGAGCACGTTGCTGGCTCGCTCTGAGCTGCTGTCACCAATACCTCCAGATCCCCTTCTGCTGAGCTGCTTTCCAGCCACTCATCTTGCCATCTTTAACTGTTTCTTCTCATGTTACTACATCCCCAGTGCAGAATCTGGCATTTAGCTTTCTTGAATTTCATGCTGTTGCTGATTGTCCAGTGTACCTAGATCCCTCTGCAAGGCCTCTTATCCCTTCTCCAAGGGAGTCAGCAGCAACTCCCAGTTTCTTATCATCACAAACTTGCATGCATTCCACTCTTGCATCCAGATCACTGATAAACATGTTAAAAAGGATTGGCCCTAGAATTGAGTCTTAATATTGCTAGTAAGTGGCTGCCAGTCAGCTATAGCCCCCCATTCAATAGAACTCTTTGAGTTCTACTACTCAGCTAGTTCATCACCCAGCATTGCACAGACCTGTTCAACTCACAGTTGGAATATTTATCCAGAAGGACACTGTGAGGGATGGTATCAAAGGCCTTGCTAAAATCCAGAAAGATTACATCTACTTCCTTCCTTTCATCCGCTAGGCACCTTACCATATTGTAGAAGAATATCAAATAAAGACAGAATTTTCCTTTCATGAACCCATGAATCCATGTTGATTATGCCTTATAACAGCTTTGTTCTTTAACTGCCATTCAGTATCCCCCAGGATAATCTACATAACTATCGCAGGGACTGAAGCTGAAATGAGAGGTCTGTAGTTTTCTGGGTCTTCTCTCTCACCTTTTTTTATATGGGTATAACATTGGCTAGTTTTTAGTCACTGGATCTCCCCAGACATTTGGTAAATTCTTAAGAAGGGTCCTGCTGTAACACCTACACCCTTATTATTCTGGGGTGAATCCAGTCAGGATCTGTTGTACTAGTCTGACTGAGACAGAGTTACCTTCTCTCAGCAGCCCATACAGCGATGTGCTCTGCACTTGTATCTAGAAACTCATTGATGTCACACCAATGTTTTGGCTGTTGCTGAGCAGTTCTGGTACAGTATCAAGGCTGACTCTCCCTCATCCCTGCTGCTTAGGAGACCATCCTCATCGAGTATCAGTCCAATGTTTTCTTAGACATCCTCGTTCTGTTTACACACTTTAAAAACCCTTCTTTGTTGTCTTACACCATCCTGGTTGGTGTCAACTGAAGTCAAGCTTTGGCGTTTCTTATTTTCCTCCTACAAATGTGAACTGCTGCACTGTAATCTCCCCGTGAAGCCTGCCTGACCTTGCTTCTAGAGATCATGTATTTCCTTCTTCCTCAACTCAAAGAGGAGTTCCCCCTTTGTCACTCCCATCCAGGAATAGCAAAAGAACAAGACTGTGCCAGGTAGGCACTTTTAGATATATTAAAAAATAGCACTAGCAGGACATCCCAGGCTGCAGCAATTTCCACTTGGCAAGAGGCAGAGCAAAGAAGAAAGTTTCTCTGAGTCTCGATATTCACAGAAGCAGCTCCTAGGAGGATGAAGCTTCCTCTCTCATCACCTCTCCCATCCCAGGAATGCTTTGAGTAAATAGCGTAGGCAAGGCCTGCTTTTGTTGTCATTGAAAAAAAGATCATTTTAAAAACTTTGAGTAAGAGGTTCCCATGGAATGAGAAAAGTACTTCCAGAGGACAGTTTATCCTGTCTCATAATCATCATCATCATTTAAAAGCTAGGATACATAACCATCCAAAAGGACTGGTATTGCTTCACTGACTACAGAATGAACCTCAGTAACTTTTTTAAACTAGATGTCTAATTTCTGAATGGTTTAAGTCAGGTGTAAAGGATTTCACCATCAATAATGTTGATGGGCCAGAATTCGTAGCAGTGACAGGCTTCTTTGAGGCACTGCACCAGCTGTGCTTCAAAACAAATCTCTCCTTTAATATGCTAGTCCTTAGCTGACAGGTAATTAGTAAAACCTACAGTCTATGTTAGGGATTAGCTCTGCCCTTTTCCTTTTACAGCCATTCAGTATAATTCTGCACAATGATATAAGCATGAAGACAGGAACAGCTTTTGTAAGATAAGTGATGCTGAGGGTATATCTGGGGCAGAATCAAACCATTTGGCTTGCCTGGCTACATTCCTTTCAAAAAGGGGATCTGCTTATTTGCACTGTACGTACAATTATACATTCACTCAAATTGAACCCAGATGTCAATAAATGCCCAGATGTTGAGCAAAGCAGAAAAAGGTAGCAGTGGAAAATTCTACTAGTGCTGTTAAGTAAAATGTATTATAACCTTATAGAGAAAGCTATCAGCCAAAGGAAAGCTGAGATTTCTTGTAGATCTTGCATTAAAAGTAGTGTTTGAGATTAAGATAGATACCAAACTAATATTATGATAATTTCCAACCGTTATCATGAAAGAAAAGAATATATCAAGATTTAAGCTAAAATTCTTTCCTAGCTGAGTGTTCATTTAAAAACTATGCAACAGTTCAACTCTGAAAGAAGCACTAAAATCTTACTCACTGAGATGCAGCTATCAAATCTTTTCAGAGAAGAGTTTTAGTGTTATTGGGTGCCCTGGATCTGAAAGCCTTTCTTACTTTATAAGGTTTGTGATGGGAGGACTTTGGTTAAACCCACACAAATTTCCAAGAATATTTTTCATTCATTGCATGGCTAAATCATCTGTTCAATGAATAACAACTCATAGCTACGTGCAAGAAATCTACTGCTTCTGAACAGAGCTTAGTTTACGAATGTTCACATTTTCATCAAAAGACAGCCATATTAACCAAATGCACCAAATGTCCTGTGCACAAAAGTCAACACAACTCCATCTGACCCATTTATACTAACAAGGCATTTGGTTCCTCACCCTCCTCTTGAAGATAATTTAATGTAAGCTGTGTGTGAATGGCAGACTCTTTCAGTTATTTTTTATGGGGAAAATAATGGTTTTGTGGGATTGTTATGAGTTTTCTTTTCATAGAATCATAGAATCGCTAAGGTTGGAAAAGACCCACAGGATCATCCAGTCCAACCATTTGCCCTTCACCAATGGTTTTCGCTAAACCATGTCCCTCAACACAACATCCAAACGCTCTTTGAACACCAACAGGGTCGGTGACTCCACCACCTCTCTGGGCAGCCCATTCCAGTGCCTGACCACCCTTTCAAAGGAGTAGTATTTCCTAATGTCCAGCCTGAATCTTCCCTGGCGCAGCTTGAAGCCATTCCCTCTAGTCCTATCACTAGTCACACGAGAGAAGAGGCTGACCCCCAGCTCACTACAACCTCCCTTCAGGTAGTTATAGAGAGCAATAAGGTCTCCCCTGAGCCTCCTCTTCTCCAGACTGAATAATCCCAGCTCCTTCAGCCGCTCTTCATAAGGCCTGTGCTCCAGACCCCTCACCAGCTTTGTTGCCCTCCTCTGGACACGCTCCAGGGCCTCGATGTCTTTCTTACAGTGAGGGGCCCAAAACTGGACACAGTACTCGAGGTGCGGCCTCACCAGTGCTGAGTACAGGGGGATAATTACTTCCCTGTTCCTGCTGGCCACACTATTTCTGATACAAGCTAGGATGCCATTGGCCTTCTTGGACACCTGGGCACACTGCTGGCTCATGTTCAGTCTAGCGTCAATCAACACCCCCAGGTCCATTTCCTCTACACAGTCTTCCAGCCACTCTGCCCCAAGCCTGTAGCGTTGCCTGGGGTTATTGCGGCCAAAGTGCAGGACCCGGCATTTGGTCTTGTTGAATCCCATCTCATTGGCTTCATCCCAGCTATCCAACCTATCCAGATCCCTCTGTAAGGCCTCGCTACCCTCAGGCAGATCAACACTTCCAGCCAGCTTGGTGTCATCTGCAAACTTACTGAGGGTGCACTCAATACCCTCATCCAGGTCATCAATAAAGATATTAAACAGGACAGGCCCCAGCACCAACCCCTGGGGAACACCACTCGTGACCGGTCGCCAGCTGGATTTAACTCCATTCACCACCACTCTCCAGGCCCGGCTCTCCAGCCACTTCCTTACCCAGCCAAGAGTGTATCTGTCCAAGCCACGGACTGCCAGCTTCTGGAGGAGAATACTGTGGGAGACAGTGTCAAAGGCTTTGCTGAAGTCTAGGTAGACCACATCAACAGCCTTTCCCTCATCCACCAGACGGGTCACTAGATCATAGAAGGAGATCAGGTTGGTCAAGCAGGACCTGCCCTTCGTGAACCCATGCTGGCTAGGCCTGATCCCCCGGTTGTCCCACACATGCC
Source organism: Gallus gallus (assembly GCF_016699485.2). Taxonomy (NCBI): domain Eukaryota; kingdom Metazoa; phylum Chordata; class Aves; order Galliformes; family Phasianidae; genus Gallus; species Gallus gallus. The sequence continues at coordinate 100,740,922 of NC_052534.1, forward strand.
GCATGATCTCCCTCAAGAAAATCTGCTCCATAATCTTCCCCGGCACCGAGGTCAGGCTAACAGGCCTGTAGTTCCCCGGATCCTCCCTGCAGCCCTTCTTGTAGATAATTGTTCTTGTAGATTCTTGTAGATTTTGCTTTGTAGTTTTGTCATTCTCAAGAACTGGTGGCACATTTTTTCACATTGATTTCTGCCAAACAATCACTTTCAAATGAGAACTTTGAGAATGGATAGTGATCAATTAAGAAAGCTGTGAGTGAATTAAAAAGAGGATAGAATGGAGGAGTTATGCAACCTTAATTATATTTGACATTGCTCTTTTGGCTATAGACATCACAAAGGAAAAGCAAATTATGAATCCCTTTAACATTAACTTGTATTGTTCTTTCACACTATTCTTGTTTTGCTCAATGAAATAAAAAGTAAATACATAAGAAAATGTGTTTGAAGTATTGGTTATTCTAAACCAACACATTACTAAATCAAGAATATCCAACCAATGGGGGAATTAATAGGATGTTCAGAGGCATTAGCTTCACAATATCCATTTTCATGTTCTGAAAAATGTTCTAAAGGAATTGTTAGGACACAATATACAAAAGCTGACATAATAACTGATTGAATGAATGATGGTAGGAAGATGCACAAGTAGACAAATGAAGGCTTACTGTGCTTTAGGCCTAATTTTCATAAACTTTTACATGACATACTAATTTATAGGATTCACATGAAGAAAAAATATCACTATGAAATGCACATTCAGTACAGAGTATGAGAACTGCAAAATTAATTAAGAAGAATGGAAGCAAAAAAAAATAATTAAAATCTCTTTTTCTTTGTTAGTGAAAGAGAAAAGATAAAGAAAAAGCCAGGCCTTCTCAGTCTTTCCCTGAATGGGGCTGTGTGGCTATTTTTTCTACAGTTTCTAGGGTAACAAGCTGTTTCACTGATTAAGAGTAGCAGTTGAGTTCTCATTTTCTTCAGTATAAGGAAAGCACCAGTGGCGTTGACGTGGGGTAAACACCTCATCTCACACTGATAAGAAATGAAGCTACAGAGATAATCATTTGTGCCACCTTCGTCATAAAACCAGAGCCTAAGAAAATAGAAATCTAAGATGCTTCTAGGAAAGGAAAAAAAATAAAGCAGATACTGAGTTCTTGTTACTTCACATAAAGCAGGCCAGGACTAGGCTTCTGGCTGCGGGCTGAGGGATATGGCATGATCATATCCACATAGCTGAACCCCCACTGCATCAGAAATGGGTCCAGATTGCTCAGACGGTTCCCCAAACCTCTCCAGGCACTGTGCAGGAGACTGCTTGCTGCCCAGGGTCACATCCATGCCAGGGACCAGGCTAAGGGCTTAACATGAATTGCCTGCAAGGGCCCCAGCCCATACCACATCCCCTTTTCATTCACCAACACTGACACCACAGTGGGGAGTTGATCTGGGGAGCAGTGGCAGAGGAAAACTTGTGCAAAGTAAAGCAGTGCTGCCTCTGCAAAGAGGACATTTTGTCTGTAAGCTTTTGTTACTCAGCTTAAAGGCCTGCTTCGAGAGCAAAGCTGCACGTATTTCAATAGAAAATCAAGTCTCACCAAGTGTTGCCTAAGTTCTTACTGACTAATAAAGAGTCAGCAAATTTATGTTGTAGTAAAAACAACTGGGAGTAAAATTTCTTTTTTAAAAAAATACCCCATTCATCTGACTACAAAGTGAAATGCAATAAATACAGCATTGAGAAACAGAGAGGCTTAGCGGGGTTTTAAGTGGTCTCTGCATTCTCGCTGCAGCTCACACACACATACATACACGTGCCGTCCCACTCTCCTGCTCGTGCTGCTAAAAGCAAACAGTGGAGATGACAGACAAACACTGCAAGCACAGATGTGTCCATTACAACCAGCATGAACCGTGCTCGTGAGGAGCACTGTCACTTCTGAAAACCCAAGTGTCTCCGGCTGCGAAAGAGCAGTGGGGTGTGAGAACAAAGAAAGAGATGTTGTGATTAAGGCAGGGCTAATGGTTCATTAACAATACCCAAGGCCGGGCTCTCCAGCTTAGAAGTTGAGGATTTATCTCAAAATTACCTTATGGCTTTTTTTTCTCTCATTGTTGTTGCTGTTTATTTCTTTTCTCTGCCTTTTGCAATGAATTTTTAGCTTTCTCTCTTGCCCTTTTGCCTGATGGCTGATAAAACATGAAGCAAATGAAAACATGGATCTAGTGAAAACAGTATTTTGTTTCTTTCTTCATTTCTTTTTTTTCAGCTCTCTGTCTGATGTGTGTTTAGGTAGGGGAGAGGCAACAGTCCTTTCTCTGAGGATGACCTTATCCAAGCTTTTGGGTGCAGCATGGTAACCTCAGTGTAATGTTCAGAGGAGGTACAATACTGATCCAAGCCAAAAGCACTGAGGTGTTTCCAACAATTTAACAGCGTTGTGTGTGTATATCAGTGCCTATTTGGTTAATTTACTATATAGACATGTTACCAGATGTCTACACTGCTCAATGGAAAAGGCAGTGAATGAACTTTGGGGCAGTAGGACAGCTGTCAGCTTACCCTCCCCAGAGAATGCCTAGGGATAATTCAGAAATCAGTTTGTACCTAGAATCATCTCAACCTGGCACTGAGAACAACACTGCATGGGACTTGGCTCCCACTCTCTGGAACTGTCCAGTGGTGTCCCCAAACATAAGCTCCCGCAGCAGCACATAATTTTATTTGGATGCCACAAAAGAACCCTGCTGATGGACTGCAATATGGCTCAAGAAATTGTTTCAAACGGTCTGAACTAGAAGAAAACAAAGATACACACAATCATAGCTATGTCATAAAGCTATACAGATTGTACAAAATGTCTGGAGGAGCTCAGAGTCAGGTACAGTGCCCTTGAAGCTCAGGCAGACCATTACAGAGGGAGTGAGTTCTGAAGAGCCAGTACACAACTGAGTGTCTGGGTAAAGGATTGTTCCCCACTTTAGTGAGTAGTAGCATAGTTATTGATGCTGACTCTGCAACTCCCGGAGTTTTGTTCTAGAGCATCCACTAGTGGTTCCTACCTCTTAAAGTTTCCTCAGTTTGAGTCACTTTAGGATATGGTTTTGCTGTGATGGGTGGGGTACCTTCCTGTTCTTCTCAGACACTGAAGCATAAATGTCTTCATACATTTTCAATTATCCTCATTTTTATCTTCCCAGCCAAAGACATGTCACAGGTCTGATCCAAGTAGTTCTTGCTACTTGTGCAGGTAATATAGGAGATTGTAGGCAGTCCATACGAAAGCACTGAAGAGAAGTTCAGACATGATTTTGAACTTATCTAGGCAACATATATGCTGGTAAGGTCATCTGCTACCTTCAGTTTCATGTGAAAATTGATGCAATGATTCTGTGTAGATCTAGGGCAAAAAAATAGTGGATGCCATCAGGAGTAATGGACAGCTTTCACTTCCTATTGATACCTATTTGATACCTGGGCTTCAGCTGGAATTAACATGGAATAGAGAAATCTTAAACAGCACATTTGACATGAGATTTGCTTAAGTTGGTTAGTTTGGAATTGTCACAAGCCTGTATTTTAAATCTCATTGTAATCTTTCTGGATATTTCTTTATCTCCTTTTCTCATTCAGAACTTCCTCTGACAGTTTTTCCCTATACATTTGCTGTCAGGAGAGTGGTGAAAATCCTTTAAATATAATGTTGCTCTCCTCAGTACAAGAAAGATATCAATAAACAAATCAGTTCTGCAAAGAGCAACCAAAGGTTGATTGGAAGACTTGCTTTGTAAGACACTGAGAGAGTTGACATTCATCAGAAGGACTTAACAGTAGCTGAACGGTGCCTATAAAGAAATTGCCAGAAAGATGGAGTCAGGCTTTCCATGGTGGCACGTGACACAGGGAGGTCATGCTGACAAATGACCAAAAATAAAACAGAAGAGTTTCTGACTTTTTATAAAGAGAAGTGGTTCTGACTTTGTATAGGGAAAAACCTTTTCACTTGTAGGACAGTTAGGTTTTGGAACAGATTACCCAAAGATGTTGTGCAGTATCCATCCTCAGAAGTTTTAAAGACACAAATTGAAAATGCCCTAATAATCCTATGATCTGAAACTTGGTTGTGTAAATCACTGTAGGCTCCTCTTAGTCAAGGGAGAGAAGCAAGTACCTCTAAAGTGTTATTCATCTAACCTGAATCAAAACCTTCAGCTTAGGCTGACCTATCTTGCCTGTGTAAGTTCTTGTTTCAATGTGTAAACACAGTCTAAGATAAGTAATTTAAACTTAGTCATCTAACATACAGACCACTAAAATTTGGTCGGAAGTATCTCAGTCTCGTGTCCTGTTCTCTTTGCCTGCTAGGATTCAAAATTTCCCCTCTCATAACCGCATCCTAAGCTGCCCCTGGAGGCCAAGGGACAGTCACAGGATATTTTGTGCAGACAGCTGCTGTGAGACACACAGGCTGTCTGCATAAGAGAATAAAATGAGGAGAAAGTGCTGGCTAAAGCAGTGGATGACAATTGCCTGTGCTCCTTAACTGTTAACACTCTCTCTGTCACAGATGTAGTTCCTGCCAGATACCACTCTCAGTCATAAATCTCAGTACAGTTTGGGGACTGTGCCCAACAAGCAGCATGGATATAACTACCTTGTTTGGGAGAAGACAAGAATCCAAGCTGTGTGGATGGAATCCATGCTGACCCAGGCTGGGGACAATCTCTAACCCTGCAGCAAGTAGTCTTGCTGTCCTAGCCTAACCAGTGGACACTCTTGAATAAAACTAGTAGGAGGATAATCTTTTCATGATCACCAAACTTTAGTTTATAAAACCTATTTTATTTTCATAATAACTAAATGACCTTCCTGTGCTAGCTCTATGACTGTAGATTAATACACTCTGGGATCACTGCCCAGTCACTTCTGCCAACACAGGAGCCATTCCAGGAGACATGTTCCTCTGACTCCCTGGTTAGATTTCAGTATATTTCAATTTTCCATTTGTAGATTATAATTTTTTCCAGCCCATGGTGTTCTGGTAATGTACTAAATCTACTGGAAAGTAGAATCAGCAGCAGTTTCCCATGCTAATTCATCTGCCACAGTGGCAGTATCTAAACGTCCACTTGAAATCTCTTTGCATAAATAAATCTTGCCCTATTGTAGTGAATTATGTAGTAGTTTGCTCTTTGCATCATCCTACTTCAGATGTTTTATACTAAGGCTGATTATTAGAGAAAACGTCTGTAGCAAAACCATACAGTACAGTATTCTGCAACAAAATGCTGATCACAGATGTGAACAATGCATCACTTTGAATCTGATCCTGCCTGATTTTTCTTGTATTTTCAACTTGAGGTTCCTGTGGGAATGCCTACAAGTTATTTTAAGACACTTCTCCAGAACAAATTAATTGCAGATACAGCCAGCAAATTCACAAGCACTTCCCAAGCATGACTGGAGGCCACCCTCTTAACTGAATAGAGCTCTTAAGCTGTGGAGGTGACACTTCTCAATTCAAAGGAAGAAAACCATTAAGTGATGTAAATGAATTAGGAAATCTCTAAGCTTGCATGGACATGAGGTAGGTGGCTTTCTGAGAATACTTCCCCATCTCTCTTTAACTTCAGATGACTTTCTAGCAAATATGAGGGTATATGTAGCAGTGTCATTGGAATATCAAGCAAGTTTGGATTGCTAGTGGCATAGAAATTTTGCACCTCAGAGACTATTCACTTCAGTAGCAGTAATGATGTTACTTATAAGCAAACCTCCTACACCTACCTTTCAATTTGTTGCCAGTGCTAGCATCCCTGCTCATGTGCAATATCTTACTAGTGGGATAAATACCTCACCAACCCCAAGAGACAAGTGTACTCCTGCCACATCAGGACCTGTGACTGCCACTGCCTTGTATATAAACAAAACTGGAGCTGACTCTGTAGCTACCAGCGCTGATGCACTATTTTGAAACATGTGAGCAGAACTATTTTCAGAGCAACATTTGCGCAACTGTGTTTCAGGATACAGCAAGATGTATGGAACGTGGATGGCAACACAGGTGTTAGAATCATTAAGGTTCAATAAGACCACAAAGATCATCTAGTGTAACCATCAACCCATCCCCACCATGCCCACTGAACCACGTGGACTAGACGCTTAAAAAGAATTAACAGAATGATGAGCCAGGTGAGAGCATGGGACTGGAATGCTGGTTTGGGAAATGTAAAGAGAACGTGGAAGTCAGAAGACATGAGACCAGGAGCTGCTCCTATGCTTCTTCTGAGGGGATTCTTCAAATAAACTTAGTTTGAGAAACTCTCAGTATAACACACTTCCTCTGAAGGTATCCCACCACTGTGCACAGATCAGAGCACCAATCCTGTGCACTCTCAGCTACAAATGTGGTAGCAATCTTGCTGCCAGCATGGGGACTGATCACAAGTGATCTTATACATGCATCCAGTTGCTTACTACTGTTTTTTATACTGTTAAGTATAAAAAAAGTTTTTTTATACTGTTAAATATTTTAAAAAAATTAAAAATAAAAACACTGATTAGCAGCCATTCCTCATCTATATTCATAGATCCACAGTCATAAATGTTATAAATATACCTGACATTGTCCGATATGTATTTAACGTAGGTATTCCAAGATTCCCATAAAACACATTGAAAAAATGTGGATTGATTACATAAGCAGCTTTTTTAATGAATAAAGTCTATAGATTTTATAGCACTTCTCTCTCGAATCTTGTAAAATACGTGGAAGTCTTAATTATAGCTGAAGATATCTGAACTATGTTGGCCTTTGATTTTATAATACAATATGTAATTCCTGCTGGCATAATAAACCAATAAGTTCAGTATTTGTTATAAATGAGTTTAAATTTACAAGTCTATCAAAATACCTCCTGGTTCCTGTTAATGTTTAGGAAACATTTCAGAAATATTTCAGGTTCCTGGCTGAAAGAACTGCCTCACTGCTGAGCTTCCGTTGATCCAATGCCTTGAAGTAATCAACAGTTACTTGTACTATATGAGTAACACACGCAAATGTTGCGTATGTATGAGAGACACAGAAGGAACTGAAGGGACGTAGAAGCTAGTTTGTGTGCATGAACTTCTGAAGCCCATTTGGCCCAGTTGTAATTCACATTTTCCTTTGAAAGGTATGAAATGGATGGGCTGCCTCTCAAATAGCGTCCTCAAATGTCTGCTAGTCCAGAGACATTCACTTTGCTAATGGACAGATAACTGGTGAAATTCATACAATACTACTGTTATGTCTTCGACTTTCCTGCTGCTTCTTGAAACTTCAGCTCTTGCTTTTTAATCCCATTCATATCAGTACCTATACAAACTAAATTTCACTTCCATCCATGTAGATGCTACAAGAGGTGCCAAGATTCAGGTGTTGTAGCTGAAGATGGTTAAAAAACATTCCTTCTCATTCTTTGACTTGGTGCCCTTTGCTGTGGCCTCTGAGAAGCTTGAAACAGCAAAACCCAGAGTGGAAAAGGAGGACAATAAAAGGAACTGAGACCTGTTCGCTGATATTATCAGACTAAATTAATATAATGAAGAAGCTGTACTTTTAAAATTCAAAAACATCTACTAGCATAATCTGGTAAAGGTTTATGACAGAAAAACAGTAAAACCTTATCAAAACACTAAATGCCACTTAAATGAGTTAATGATGCTGTATTTGGGTGGATTCACTAAAGCATGGAATAAGCTGAAGTTTCTTGATATTCTGTCTTGAAAAAAAACTAGAATATCCAACAGTGTTGGGCTTTTGTTTGTTTGTTTGTATTTTTCAACAAAAAACAGCTTAAAAAATACAGTGCATCTAAAGTGTACTTTCTGAATTATAGTGACTTCTATCTAGGTACATGCTTTCTATTGAAGTTCACACCATAGCCTGAGATGTGTTCATTTAGGGCAAGCATCTGCTCAGTCAGCTGTTTGATAGAATGTATAGACATATCCATTGAAGGCCTTTCATTCCCAGGAAGCCTGAGGAACATTGTGGATATTGCCTTTCAGCACTAAAACTGGTCAGCTTATGGTAGCATTTTCTCATTTCACTTTCTGCAGGTCCAAACCACAATGATCCACAAGGGGATTAAAGCATATATTAATGAGCTTTTTGGCCCCTGTAGACTTCTCCTTCTAATTTGCCAGAATTTTATGTACCCCTTTCCTGACCCCAGAAGTTATATTTTCTTCCATCTGGAAAGATTGTTTCATGTTGGTTTGAATATAAAACATAGGAATGTTGGTTAGCACAAACCTAATGAAGGCTCTGGGGTTTTTTTGCTTTTTTGGCTTTTTTTTTCCTTTAAAGAAACACTACTCACTTGCTCAGGCCAAGAATGTAAGATTTCCAATGTTACTCAAGCAAATCTAATGTAAAACACAAACATTAGGCAATAAATCCATATTTAGCGGCCCAAATAAGCAGCCTGATTTTCTGCATTAACATTTGGATAAAAGACTATGTTTTATTTCTGGACCTCTGTCATCTGAATATAGTCAGATTTATTAATAATTGAAACGTCATCTTATAAGGGAGCTTTGTATTTACTATCTGATATAACTACCACTATGACAATTACTGGAATAAGATCCCAGGGAAAGTCAGAAGTGGACAAACAGATGATAGTTGATGTAGCTTTTTTGTCTTGGACAACAGTTTCCATCTGAAATGGCCATTGTAAAATGGAACCCTATCACTCACTGGATGAAAATACAACTTGTGCAGTTATCCACGTGGTGTAGCTCACAAAGGCTCTAGTAGGTAGGATATTTTTGAGGGCAGAATTTGCTTGCAATGCTCTCTAATTGAGAATTTTAATTTGTTCCATTTTTTTTTTCCTTTCTTCCATGCATTCTGCTTATTCTAAGGCAAAAGTGTGTGTTTTGTCTCGAGTAAATGAAAACCCAACAATCATTAGGCCCTCTCAGTTTTTAACTAAGCAGTTCTGACAGAATGAGAATGAAAAAAAAAATACACACATGGTAAACACGAAAGTGCTTAAGTAGATACCCATATATGGTAATACGTATGGGTTAAATGCTAACATATTTGGCAGAAATGCATGACAAGAATCCCTGTCCTGAGCCAAAGCCTCATAGACAGAGGGCAGAATTTACCACAAGCTTCCCTATCTCAGCTGCACGCAAAGCACGTTTCTTTTTTGGATTCATCTGGACTATCATCCATTATGCATTCCATATGACATACATCTCAATGGGATTTATTTCACCTGCTTTCATGAAATGAACCTTATTCTTATATTGTATGCTCTCATACAATAAGAACCTTTGCTACTGACTATTAAAATGTGTGCAACATGTGGCAGACATCTGTGGTGTGCTGCCACTGCACTTGACTCACACAACAAAGTGAGCTATCCCACCTTCCAAAAGCAACCCTGCCTCTCTTCAAATTACACCTTATTTCATAAATACAGGTGGAAAGCAACACACCTCAGCAAACACCGAACACATATAGAGCTTCACAGACATATTTCTCCACTGCATTTTTCCTTAGATGTGTCATGGAATAGCATATATGTAGGAATCACTTTGTACTTGGTCTGTTCCAGGAGCTTTCATTCAGTGGGACATTGTTTTAACTTCTGTTTTGTTTTCATATTTTTTTTTTAATAAAATTTAAAATGAACCGTATGAATGCAGGTCACTGAAAGTGGAATGCATTTTTATGGTTCCATTTCACAGTGCACCACATCAAGACACTCTGCCCAAGACAAGATAATGACCGTGGATTCTTTATATTCCAGGGCAAGTGTGATGTAAAAGCTATAGAAATCCATTCTTGGTTAAAGGTTTCAATTAATAAGTCTTATTTCACATTTGCAATGTCTTAAGCCCATGCACAGTCTGCAAGTTTGGTACCCTGTGTTCTTTTGGAAAGCAAAGATAGATATACATAATTAGAATCCTTTCCTTTTGAATGGGTCCCTGAAGCTTTTTATCCTTGCCTAATCCACTTCAAGAGTTAGGTCACATTACTTCTCCTGAGCAACCTTGTGTCAACAAGTTCTAAACTGTCAGTTTGAAAAGTCAGAAGTTCTGCACAGCTTTCAGGCTGTACCCATCGAAGATACATGTGCACATGCCAAGCTTCTCATGCCCAAATGTCAGCACGTGCTGCATTTGCTCACACAAACCTAGTGTAATCTACATCTGTGCAACACAAGTTCAAAACTCAAGGATTTCACTCTACTGACTGTTTGGCAAAGTAAAGGGCTTGAAATTACATTTTCTTCATTTTCTTTAAGGATATTCTAGATATACCAGATCATAAAAGATTGTATTTGTCTAAGATTTCTGCTTTCCATCACCTGCCGTAGTGATACCTTTCTTAGTATTTGCCCAATAACCAAGTTGATCTACAGCACACTTGAAAATTAGACCCCCTTTATGCAGAAGCTGAACATTTGTCTTAAGTTACTTTCTTATGTTGTAGTACATCAGAAACGCTTCCCCTTATCAGATACTAATACGTAAATGGAAAGGTATTCCAAATTTATTCATCTTTCTTGAGGATGAAAAAGATCACAAAAGAAACTCAAAACAGACTAAGGATTTTTGGAAATAATATTTCAAAAGGAAAAGGAAAAAAAGAATGCCAACCCACAAAGCATTTTTAGAAGAAGCTGATGGGTCATTCACATCTGGTATCTGCAGTGGATGGTTTAAGACAAGCACACTTCTCATTGACAGCTGCAGTTCTACTATGATCACTTTACTGTAGCCCCACGTAACCTCTATTCCTGAAGGAAGAGGTGATGTTCTGACTGTTCACGGGCAGGAATATGAGCCAGGCACGTGAGCATCGTGTGTCGTGAGGTCTGTTTCAATACTGAAGACTGACACACATGCAGAAATACACTTAGCCTTTGAAAAAAATACCGAAAGATTTTTGGCATTCACCACTATACCTGGCTCTCCAAAGTTTACAACTGTGAGCCTTGTCGTAGGTGTTGCTGGCATGGAACATTTGCAATGTATCAAGAGAGCATAGAGCCATTACTAAATGAGTGCAGTGATTCAAAGCAATTTGGACAGAAAAAGCCTCATTTTAACATACGTTTACAGCTCTTCCACCATACATGCAGTATAAAAATGGCTTATGATAGATATAAGTAATCCTAATCAATCTCACTCTTGGCATGTTTATGATGCATAAGTGCAAAAATGAAAGTTTAGGCTGTCAGGAGTTACGTGTGCAAAGCACTTACTGAACTGTTGTCTTTTCTTTGATGGCTACACTTCAGGGCAAAGTACAGAATTACAGCTTCACCATATCAAGTTACAGTACTACTGAAACAGAGAAATAGAGAGAGAGAAATAGTGTGTAGAAAAATTATAAATCAATAGAATATATGCAGGGCCAGATCCAGACTCGTGCTACAGTAAGGAATTTCTAAAACCACCTTAAAAGCATGGTATCAGGAATGAGGACAAACAGAAGAAAAGCAGTCAGGAAAAAAAGAGAAGAAGAAATATCACACATTTACTTTAAAACTGATCTGAGGCTTTATGATGGAACGGGTTGCTTAGGTTATTGATGGAGTCACCACCTCTGGAGGTACCTAAGAAAAGGGTAGATATGGCACTGAGGGACATAGGTTAGTGGGCATGGTGAGGATGGGTTAATGGTTGAACTTGATGATCTTAGTGGCCTTTTCCAACCTTAATGATTCTATGATTCTATGATATATGATATCATCCCTCTGTACTCAGCACTGGTGAGGCTGTACCTTGAGTACTGTGTTCAAGTTTGGGTGCCTCACTATAAGAAAGACATCAAGGCCCTGAAGCGTGTTCAGAGAAGGGCAACGAATCTGTGAGGGGTCTGGAGCACAGGCCCTATGAGGAGAGGCTGAAGAAGCTGGGATTGTTCATTCTGGAGAAGAGGAGGCTCCAGGGTCACCTTATCGTTCTCTACAACTGCCTGGAAGGAGGTTGTGGTGAAGTGGGAGTTGGCTTCTTCTCCCATCTAACTAGTGATAGGACTAGAGGGAACGGCCTCAAGTTGTGTCAGGGGAAATTCAGGTTAGACATTCTCTCTTCTGTGAGACAGTGGTCAGGCACTGGAAAAGGCTGCCCAGGGAGGTGGTGGAGTCACTGACCATAGAGGTGTTCAAAAAGCATTTAGATGTTGCACTGGGGGAGATGGTTTAGTGGGAAATATTGGTGATAGGTGAATTTTTGGACTAAATGATCTCAGAGGTCTTTTTCAATCTTGGTGACTCTATGATTCTATGATTACATTATTATATATATGATAATCTGATTGCATAAGGTAACTGCCATCTGAAGGCTCATGGATGTGACTACAGGCATCTCTGAAGAAGAAACCACTTTTTGGAAGAGAAGCCAGTGCTTGACAGTTATTTCTCTGCAAGCCAGCTGTCCATTTTGCAGCAACCAGGCAGACTTGATGGACACCCTGAGTTGAGGTGGGTGAGAGGGCTTATCTTAACGACTAGAGCTGCACTATTTGGCCTCTGGGCCAAAGGACCATTCTTATGTCATATTAGATGTTTGTAGTTTGAGGGGCAACACCTGGGCCACTGTATGTAATGAATGTAACATGATTTCCTTTGGAGAAAGCTACCATGTAAATAAGAGTGCACCTCTCACAGACAACATCCACAGTGCCACAGAGGAGCTAATGCAGTACAGGATCAAAGCCCAGGTTATAACACGTTAATCTGCTACTTTAGGCAAACTTTTATTTTTCTGAGTCTCTTAGGATGATGAACTCTTCAAGACAGAGGTTTTTACTAGATGCTCATTCACCACCTGACTAGTTTGAGCCAACTATGTTTGAGAGCCAGTATCAGTAGGCAGCGCGTAAGACTAAATTTGCGTTTGCATCCACAGTGAAATTCCTGCTGCGCTCACCTGCTCACAAGAAGGAAACAAGTGCCCAAACACTGAGCTAAGGAATGAGGATGGGTCAGTGATCAGGTTAGTGATCCCTGTTCTAGGCATGCCTGAGAGCAATCAAGCCTTTACCTCCTACAGTCTCTGGATGTGACAGATTGCTTTGTCTCATAATAATGAGGATAGGAATATTTCATACAATTATTGAAGCACTGATTCTCTTGAGTTGGAAGGGACCTTTAAAGATCATCTAGTCCAACCCCCTGCAATGAACAGGGACACCTACAGCTCCATCACGTGCTCAGAGTCCCATCCAGTCTGACCTGAAATGACTCCAGGGATGGGGCACCCACCACATCTCTGGGCAACCTGTTCCAGTGCTTTCCTACACCCTTCAGGAGTGTGAAGATTAATCCAATAAAGATTTCAATATAATATGAATATGGGTATCTTGAGGAGGCATGCTGTAGACAGGACACCTCTATAGGTCTATGAACTACCACACAAAGCATAGCCAAGAAAGGCATGGCAGTGCTTTGCAGGGAAATCTATGTGGATGTTGGAAGCAGCAGAGCCATGTTAGCACTTTGCTGCACCTGAACTAATAATGTTGGCACCTGAACTAACAGTGCCATGCTGAGGTGATCACATACTGAAGCGGGCAGAGTTAGTTCAGTAACTGTATTACGCTTTATAGTGTGTCCTTCCTCAGAGAAGTCATCATAGCATTGCCAGCTACAGACTTAAAGTGGGATACTTTATCTTTTATTTAATTTAGCAAGGAAGGTGCCATCTCTCTGTGCTGAGGACACAGCTGTAGATGGTGTTGCCCATAGCAGAAAAAATGAGGAATATTTTCTCCGAAGACATCTGAGTCAAACAGATAGAGAAACAGGGGAAGTGAGATATGAATTCAACTCAAGAGCTGTTTCATTCATTTTTTTCCTGTTCCAAGTGATGTGTGCAGAGAGTGAACGATCCTTGGCAGCAGACCAGGAAGAAGGATATTGAGATCAAAGGAGTACCAGCACACCACTGTACTTCACAGAATAGTGTGTATTTGGCACACAAACCCTCTGATAAGCATTAAAAATATCTTTTTAATGGATATTTTGTTCTCTTGACAGAGGTTATTTAAGATTTGAAAGTGGCACAAAAATAATTTATCCTCACATGTAAAAATGCACTTTCTAGATAGAGATATCACATTAATTTTACTCATTTATGTAACACTCTGAAAACTAATCTTAGGTTCTTCCCTTACTGCTGTGGAAAGCAAAACTGACTTGGGTACAAGGAAAGGAATGAATCTGTACTTTCTTTAAGATTCTGCTTTTAAAGTCACAAGCCTGCTTGCAAGCAATCATTTGTTTTATAATGCAATTTCTACATCATCGTGTGCTAAATATATCAATTATTCATTAATTTCTATTTAACTGCATGCTCTGTGGTCTATCTTAATGATGTTTTTAATTTCTAAAGTCATCTAATCTGCAGTGCACAATGTTGCATGGGAATGATCTTATATTTATGCACTTGTACACTGTCTTTCAACCAGAAGAATCCCAAAGCAGACTCATAAACTATCTTCTGTGAATAAGCTTCTAAGCAATGGTTTAGTGCAAATGTCTCTATGGATCTTTTATCATTTTTTAAACATATTTCCAGCTGTTCTTTTGTAACTGGATGTGTGTTTCAGATCTGTTGTAATATTGGCCACTGGAACCTTACTTTTCTTGCTCATCAGGAACTTTCTTCTACTCTTCTCCATTCTGAACTTTCTCTTCGTTAATCTGAGATTTCTGAACAGGATTTTTAAGGTCTGGAAAATTTAGCAAGAAATTCCAAAATATGATAATCTGAAAAAGAACATTGTATGTTTTCTTTGCAAGCTTTCATTATACCACAGACAAAATGGAGACCTGGCTTTGAAAACAGAAGTCTCCTCTAACAAAGTAATTTGCAGTTCGGAGATAATGAAGACAGAAGAGTTTTAGAGTTGCATAACTCTCATCAGCCAAATTTCGAGTTCTATGAAGTAGAATGAGGATACTCCATAAAGTATTCCCTAACTTTAAAGACAGTCAGACACAGAGCATAAAACAATGATTTTTTGCCAGTTACAGAAAAGACCATTCTGTGAAGTGGAGAGAAGATAACTTTGCTTAGAAATCAGATTAGCAATTTAGTTCAATGCTACATCAGTCTATATATAAAGAAGTAGAGATAGGTACATTCCCCGTATTTTTATACAGTTCTGTTCAAACATAGACCTTTTTTTTTTTTTTTTTTTTTTTTGAGGAAGGAGATCATGTAAAGTATGTTCACTCTGATATGAATAGGAAAATATTTGGGGGGAGGATTTATCTTGGAGAACGTTAATTAAAATATATATATATATTTTTTCTTTTTTTTTCCAAAGGAAATCAATTAGTCAGAAACAAAATAAAATTCCAGAAGGAAAAGTGCCTCTTTAATGATTTTGGGGGACTCGAAAACCTACAGTTCCAATGATTTCCTCTTCCTCGGGCTCTAGAACTATGTCCCATTTTTCATTATTTCATTATTTCCTTTCTCACTGAGCTGTGGTGATGCAGTACAGAAATCTCTGGCTGCTGTGTTTTTAAATAATAATGTCTTCATGAATAATTTAGCAGCTGGAGGAAAATAAAGACTTGAGACTCCTAACCTCCTCAAAATACCTCAGCAACATTTAACAGTATTTTAGTCTGTTTAATGAAATACTTTTTAAAAAGGACCACTTTTTTCACAAGGCTACATTGAGAAATTAGAGATCTGCACATATTAATCCGGGACATTCTAGATGAACTATGCAGGGTGGTGAAATTCATCAGAACTAAGTCTTTCCTTCCTTACCCTGGACCTTGTTCTGTGAGCTAGGTTAGTTGATTTCCGAGTCAGCTAGAAACAAGCTGCATGCACAACCTTCCCTCTCCTCTACAAGTATTACTACCAGTATATAGGCTGGATAGATTGAAGTCCTTGTCCATCTGCTTTATCTGAGTTCCTAATAAAACAGGGTCAGGTACAGTAGCAGATGCGACCCTGCGATTGCCTCTGCCATTGAATTCCTAGGATTCTCCAGTGCACAGACTTGGGTGTCATGACCTGCAGTGTCAGCTTGGAAGCAGCACACAGCAGGCAATGTTCCTAACTAAGCAGCCCAGACACTATCACTATTTTGGGGGACAAACCAATATGGCCCTGTAGATAGGAATTGTGCTCTGCCTCAGCCTCAGGGACAGAAAAGCAGCCTTGGCTTGTTTTCTTGAAGAGTATGGACGTAGTCATAGTGGTTAAATGATTGACCTCAGAGGAATACCCTCCTACTTTTTACGGCCTTCTGTTCAGACTTTGAACAGATTCCTCAGGAAGCACACACTTTAAAAGTGTGCTAAAATGACAGCCAAATGGCAAATTGTATCTTATGATTTCCCCCCAGTTTTCCAGTCACAACTAAAAAGAATTACCTTGTGAGATTTTGATAGATTTTCAGGTGGCAGTCTTTTATTCTCCAATATAGACTACATGTCTCTGTGGTACGTATTTTGTTGGTGGATGTGAGTCTATTATTAACCCATGCTTGGAAGTCTTGGCTCTTCTATTCATATCTTCAGTTCTGGAGCTTCTCACTGTAATCCAGCGTGTTAAGCAACATGACAGCTGCCACGTTAGTATCTTAATCTTCAATTGCTGATCTTACACCACTGCTAATTGATGAGATCGAGTTTCTCAGTTCTTTAATCTTTTAAGGATCTAATTTCTCGACAAACAGGTTATGACATATTCATATGCATGCACATATATAATGATTATAAAACTTAATTTAATTATACATTCCCTTCCCTGAAATTATTATGCTATTTAAAATTAGTCAGTTATTAATGACTTCATTGTATATGAAAGTACACTTTCTACAGCAAAATGCCCTCAAATGTGCAGAATAGGATTACATGAGGTTCATCATGAAGGCACTGAACTTCATAACATGTAAGACTCACCATCTTCCTTGGCATTTCAATGAGATTCGGACCATTGCTTCAAATCAAATTTATAGCTATGTGTTTTTCTGAGAAGAAATGGATTTATGCACATCCCTCACTGGTCTGCTGAACCAGCAATTTTAACACTAATTAGTATCAGCATTAAGAGCCCCACCAAGACATTGCACTCTGAAATTCAGTAAAGGCTGGATAAAATTGCAGCATGCATTCTTTAAATATTTATACAGTACATCAAAACAAATGAAACTGGAGATTCCTTTTTCAGCATGAGCTGCAATATTGCTAGAATGGAGTCTACTGTGTCATGCCACTTGTTTTCATTTCTTTGAATTTTTTTTTTTTACAATGCTTCTGCTGAATTAGTAATCAGGGACATGGGACAGAGTCATACTGTTTTAAATCTTCAGTATTCCTAAGAGTAAACAAATATCCAGTGAAGCAACCTATGGAGGCCTCTGTGAATTATTTTGAAAGTCACTTTCACAGATCAAGATATAAGTATTTGTAATTATATTAGACTTTGTATACTTCAAAGAAAAAAAAGAAGAAGAAGAAGAACCTGCTTATTTAATATAAATTCCTCATTTATTTAACTGGGTCTGAATGTCTTGAATTTTAGATACACATACTCTCATGGGGATTAATATCTCTACAGAAAAAAAAAATAATGGTTGTAGAGTTTGTTAGTAAGAACTCTTTGTCTGTTATTTTGAGGCAACGTGAATGGGTAGTAGTTAGTCACTTCCAAGTGAACATGACATCTGCTAAATGATTGGTGAAGTATTTAACTGAAATATACAATAATAAAGATTATTCCTGTTGCACTGCTCTTTCACGAGCTCCTGTCTGTTGCAGTTGCACAGATCGATCTCTGGAATGAAATCCAACTCCGTGGTCTGCATGTACAAAGTACTGCACACCCACAAGTCCCCACTAGCGTTATCACTTTTAATATAGATCTTTTTACATCACTTTCACAACACATTTTCTTTTACTAAAGATGGAATGGAGGAACTAGTTCGTAATCTACAAAATAAAAGATTGGAAGAAGGATGAAATACATGTCATATAAAAGATTGCTGCAAAGGAAATGGAAATAAAACACTTTTCCTTTCTAAGATAGACAAAAAGAATACTTTGACGACGCTGAAGGAAGAGAGTCACATCAGACCTCAGGAAATCACAATCACACAAAATTATGAGAATTGCTCCAAAAGTAGTGTCTCCTATTTTATTATGTTGGCCCATGATGTCAGAGGCAGACGGTGGTGGTATAGTAGTAATGGTTGAACCTTCCTGCTAACATTCCATTACATTTTGCTGCTGTGCAACAGATGGCAGCAGAGGGGCAGTCTGACAGAATGGCATCTGACATGGAAGTGCATATGGAGCAAAGGTGTATCATCGAACCCCTCCACGTGAAAAAAAAAATAAAAAAAATCTCCCATTGACTTTTATTGAGGGATGAAGGCTCTGAGGCTCTGGATCTCTTTTTTTCTTACATGGGGAGGGAAGTCTTAGGTTAGAAATTGGGATAAGCACTGGAGGTGGGCTGTTCCTTACCTTGTGAAGCCCATAAACGAGATACCATATTTAAGACCTACATAAGTAATGTATTAAATTTCTAGTAGTTTATGGCACCAAATCAAATAGATTTTTGTAATTTGACAAATATAGTTACAGTCTACACATGCAGTATCCAGATTTAATCTCACTGGAGATAAAGTTTTGAAAAATATTCTCCCACATTTACTATATTTCCCCAACAATTGTCTCCTGCAGACCTGACTTCAGCACGGTGAGAGTAAAAGCTCTGAACAACTTGAGCTGAACTCAACTCCCGTGTAAATCCAGACAAACTGTGTTTGTGCCATTCTAAGATCTTATGAACTTGTTCAGTCTCAGTGCACCCCTTTAGTTCAGCCATTTACATGTCTAAACTTCAAAGAATTTTGACTTCCAGAAACCTCTTACTACAAACTCAGAGCTTACTGAAATGCACCAGCTGGATATCATGTTTATGTATTTATTTGTGTATGTTTCATTGATTTATTTACCGGTCCTAGAATAGAAGCGGTATGAAATCCTTTTCCTGCTACTGGGTTGTGTTAATAACCATCTGCCTGAGCCTGTCTCACTGAAGGAATTGCTAAGGTTCACAGTCTCTCCAGTGAACATTTCTCAGTTCATTACAACCAATAACCATTTATTTCTTTTCTCTGCCTTCTTTTTTCAGCCTTGTTATAGTACTGCTCTCGTGAACTTGCAGTGTCTCCCTCTGCCCGTGATCTGTGCATGCTCATGAAGCGTTTTTTCAGTTCTCAAGTTCCTAAAGAAAATTCTGATTTGGCATAGCCTCAAGTTCTATTAAACACAAACACTATCTCCGTTGCTTTGGCACTCTCCTTGTTTTTTCTGTCAGCCTTTTCCCATCCCTTCTTCCTTGATAGTTCTACCTTCCCTCTCTCACTCAATTCCTCAGTGAAGAAAGCTAACACTCTTTAAAAAAATCTCGTTTATATGGTGATTATCTTAGTTTAGAGCAATGCTACTGGGCAACATTATAAATAAAACACTTTATAGGACATGGTTAGATAATCTCTATCTTGTGCTTTCCAAAATTTTCACATGCTTCATTCTTTCGGAACATTCTTTTGCTTCATCTCAACATTCCCATCTATCTAGTTTTGTAGGTTAGTAATAATGATGCTGCTTAAGGCTTTGCCTCGCTTTTATATTGACTATAGGGAAACTTTAGAACTTCAGCCTGAAAGCTGGGATCTCTAGCAGAAAGTGCCTTAGTGCTTTAGTGCTTTTAGTGAGATTGCAGCTCTGCTGATCTCCATGGCAGTTTTGCCATTGACCTCAACATTGCAAGGATTTTCCTCTTTGATTAAGATGAATACAGAGGAAGGTTCTCTAAAGGTGACAAGGTTTTTTTTTGTTTTTTTTTTTAATAGCAAAATAGAGCTTGCAGATAATAATTTGTCTTTTCACTTATTTTTCTGACCTGCATGTTCATTTACTAGATTAAACTGCATTAAAAACAAATCTGCACACATGCAGATAAATGTATGTACAATGCATATTAATGTTACCTTTTAACAAAGAATTTCCATATATTAAATTAAAAATATATCTTTATTTTGTTGTTTGTTTGTTCGTTTTTCCCCCTTAGGGACTACATCACCAAGTCATAGTGGTTTCTTTACAGTTTTCATCATTTCGTCTACATTTCTGATCAGCAACTTTCACAGGACAAACTGATAGACACGTTCATAGTGATTTAAGTGGAAAGGGAAGCACATTTATATTAAGCATATAACGATGGCCATGGAACATCAGTTTATGTTTTGCTAGCAGTCACAGTGGCTTTGGCAGTGGATTTTAGATGACCTTAGCATTCACATCTAAAGCATGCGCTAACTAGCCTCAGTCTTCACCCTACCATTGATCTCTTAAAACAGTGAACGTAAGATAAAGATCTGTTGTGGTTCTCTTCTCAGTTCTCCATAACATTTCATAAAAAGGTCAGTTTTAACATGTTTATATAAATTGATTCCCCTTCTGGGAATGCTGGGTTGTGATAAACAGTTCTTTCCAATTAGTTTGTTTTTTTAAAAATAGTTGGGGATTACTATTCCAGCTAAAAATATTTTAAATATAAGTATCTTCTAAGTCAAGAAAATGTTTTCTGTCAGTTACTGACAGATGAACTGCAAATGCCCACTCCTGTTCCCTTTAAAATAATTATTGCAATGTGTATGCATGTGGATTTTTTCTTTTTGGCACTGCATGGCAAAATGAAGATCAAGCTGTGCAACATGACGCCCGCTGCTACACGTCATTGTGACTGTAAAGGAGGAATGACTGAAGCCAACGAGACTCTTATGGTTTGTAATCCCTGTGCATAAAAACATGTACAGGATCAGACTCTATGTCACAGTTGCTTTAGAAATCACTGTGTTGGCTTATGGGTTTGTACATTTCTTTAGACGCCAATTGTCTTTTTAATTCTCATTAATAATCCACGTAGTTGATTTTGTTGTCAAGCCCCTTCCTAGAAGCAATTGGCGTGCTAAGCCAGGTCAGTTGGTGAATCGGTTGCCCAGTAACTTCCTTCAGCAACAAGTAGTACTGGATACATCAGAAGAGATGTAAAGAATGGTAAGAAATCATTACACTTCTAGTTTTTGGCCATTATTACTCATGTTGATGGCCATAAATTTCTTCAGTATATTTAGCGGAATTATGAGAACAAATCCCGTGCATTGACCCCCACTTTCCCATATTGCAGCTTTATGGGAATGAGTGAAGCACTGCATGGCCTAGCTCTGCTGCTCACTTTGTGGTAGGTTAGATATGACAGCAAATGGAATCCCTCAGACACGTCAGTTTAATTTTGTGTGTGTAATGCATATGTTGCCAATTACAGTGGTGTGTGATGTCTTTCTAGGAAGGAGGTCTCTCTCTCCCACACTGGGTGAACTCACTAAGGATAAATTCTGCAGAAGTTATTAAATCTAGGCTCAGTCATGTCTTAAGAGCCTGAAGGAGGAGGGAACCATGTTTCAATTATTTCTTACTATATAGAAACAAGAGATTCCTCTCTGCTTCTCAGCTACTCACTTAGCAGTAATGCATTTAGATTCAGGGCATGGAGCAAAGCTCCAGGTTTCAGACAGACTTCAGTGGTGATGTGGTTATACAGTTCCACACAAGCTTCAGACTTCATTTGTTAAACACCTTTGACCACAGTTCTGAGGAAAATGGGAAATCCCCAAACAGGCTCTCAAACAAATATTCAGATGGACAGATTTATGGCATCAACTATCTAGCTCCTTGGTAGAGAAAAAAAACGAAAACAATAACCAAATAAGTAATGATAGAGTCCAAGTCTATATAAAAGCACTGTTGAATGCAGGACAGCAAATTTATCTGGAAAGAAGGAGAAAGCTATGTTTTTTCTAAACCAGTTCTTCTAGCACTTAGGAGCAGTGGAAGGAACCTCTGCGTAATAGAGTGAGGCAAAGACTTCTCCAGATAATCTCTTGTGGGCAATTTGTTCTTTGAGACAATGGCATAGAGACAAAAACATAGAACATTTCTCTTTGAGACAAAAACATAGAACATTTCTTGTTCTATGTTTTATATTCTAAGAAGATGTTCCCTGTTTTGCTGCATCCCATCAACTTTGGAAGTCTCTACTCTATGGTACTTCACTGGCCTATTCCCACAACCTTGCCTTACTGCTGGAGATGAGACTCAAAAAAAAGCTTCCACTAGGCTTCTTTTTCGTATGAGGCTATAAAAGTGAGGATGATTAACTTCCTGAGGTATACTGTCCATTCAGATATCACAAACAGTTGAAACGACTGCATCCCTAACACTGCCATTTCTTTAATAGCATATGAGTTAAGACATTGTTACAGTAGAAGTTTTGTTTGTTTTAACCATGTATTCATAAATTCCAGTTGGCTTCACAGTAATAGAGCAATCTCTGGCCCTCTTCAAATGCTGGCTCAGATGCAGCTTCAGAATCATGTTATCTAAAGACCTAATGCTCTATCAGCTATGAACAGTTCACATGTAACCTTCAAACCATATATGTTGCTTTTCTAATCAATCCAAGACATTGATGCTAGACTCTTCGGAGCTCAAACATATAGTCTGATATTTACAGTAGGGGAAAGCAATAAATTCACATATGCAAAATGTAACTCATATTCCAGCCAGCCTCCACAGACATTGTGGCTACAGAATACAAATAAACATTAAAGTAGAATGTTTCTTATTTACATATAATATAGATGAGCATATGAATATATGAATATATATATATGTATATTGATAAATATAAAAGCTTGTAGTGAAAATTCCATTGATATTAAAGTATTTTATCTCTTATTTTCAAGCTGCTTTTTGGAACAAAGTCCTGGATGTGGATATTGACTAAAACAAAATTCTGAAACATTCAGACTTGACTTTAAACTCTTCAGCATGATCATGATTTTTGCTTATAAGTGCATAGCTATTTATTTGACCCTTGCAACACATTCACTGATCTGTGTCTGGAAATAAAAAAAAAAAAGTAAGACATTGCTCCTCTAATTTGCTGACATGAGATGAGCAACCAAGCACCACCTAACCAACATGAGTACAGTAATCCAAGCTTCACCACTGCTGCAGACTCTTATTCTAAAAGCTATACCTCCTCCTGCCAAGAGACCCCTTTCTGTAAGTCCCCAGTTTCACAAGAATGAGGGCATGATGCAAATATGTTCAAGTCCAAGTTGAATCTGACTCATTTGGAATATGAGAAGAGAATAAACTGCCACCCACACAGTTTGAAAGCAGGAAATAAAATCCAATTGTTTCATTTATGTATATTTATTTCAAGTATCTGCATTGTCTTTCACCAGAAAACGGGAGTCTGTGTGCTACTCTGGGGAAAATAGTGCAGTTTATTCTGAATAGAAATATCCTCTTGATTTTTTCATTAATTAATATCTGTTGGCCAATATTTCCATCAATTTTGCTGGCACAAATATTCAGAGACATCAGATTTGAAGAACACATATGTAAGTATTTGTGGAACCCTAAACTGCAAAAATATTCATTGGAAGTATTACTCACACATCTAATCAGGAAAAAAGAATAGCGCCAAGCAGTCAATCCAACCAGTGATAGTTTGAAAAGCAAATACTGGCTGTCTACAAACAATTTACGTAGCAAACACCATCTGGACAACATAAGCAGCTTAATACTTTCAAATAGCAAATATTTGTTCATTAGCTTGACTAATTTAGTATTATGCTCAAAATACATTCTGAATATACTTTTCAGTTTCTCTACTTTTGCCATCCTTTGGCTCGTCACACTGAGCCAAACAGCTTGTGGCTTGATATGCTGCAGGTATAGAAACATCAATAGTAAATGGAAACAGTGGACAGACTGAACAGAGTTGTGACTCATTTTCTTGTTAAACTTGGATCACAACTGCTATTGATTTGCACATCTCTTCAAGACACTACATGTAGAACACTATCTTCAAGTAAGCAGATATGTGACCATTATTACCGTGAGCTATTTCCATGATGAAGAGATTTTTTTTTTTAATCAGGAAAAACAATAAAAGCTTTGCAACTAGGAATATTATGAGATGGTCTGTACTATAAAACAGTTAAATTCTTCAGTACAATCAGCTCCTCATACTACTTATTTTAAAGCAACTCCAATTTTGCAGCAAATTCTCCTCCAATAAATCATTCCTGACTTCACTTCAATAGCATATGTGGAAGAGTTAAATCCTAAATTACATTCTTCCACTACCTGGTCAGCATCTGAGGGGACTGATCCTTCTCAAGATTTAAAATATAATGAAACTACCCACTAGACAGCTGAAAACCCACTAAGCTCTACCATCTAGTCTAGGAGTTCCCCACATTTCACATGAATGCATCCAGGGAGAATCAGAGAATCACAGAATCATAGAATGGTTTGGGCTGGAAAGGACCCCAAGGATTATCAAGTTCTGACCCTCCTGCCACAGGTAGGGTTGCCAGCTGCTAGATCAAGTACTAGATCAGATTGCCCAGGGTACCATCCAACCTGGCCTTAAACACCTCCAGGGACAGAGCATCCACAACCTTTCTGGGCAGTCTGTTCCAGCACCTCACCAGACAGACACCTGTTCATAGCTGCACATTCAGGAGAAATTCCTGAAATCATCAGTGCTGATTTCAAGAATGTCATGTATTATAAACAGGACTAGGCAATTCCTGACAGCAACACCATAAAATAAAAATAATAAAAAAAAAAGATTGCTGTATATAGTTTTGAAAATGCCCCACTTAGCATATCTTAACCACCTTCCAGTGTGCAATCATGTTGGCTTTTCAGTCTACTACACAAGTTCGTAAAAAGTGATGTGGTCAATAATGTAACTCAGTTTATATCTTAAGACCCCCAACAAGAATAAATGAAAAATAAAGAGAAAAAGAGAAAAAAAGAGAAAAAAAAGAAAACAGAAAAAAAAAAAGAAAAACTAAAATAATGAAATGAGCTTTAATTGAAGCATTGCTGCTTCAAAATTAATCAATACTGCAGAATTGAATTAATTTGATCATTTATAAGAACCCTGGCTGGATTATTAGATCTAAGAAGAAAAATCATCCAGACTTTTTAATCAGAAGTATCAAGAGACAGGTTAAAATTCAAGATAAGTTGATTTAGATGTCCTTTTTATGCCTATAGGAAGAAATATGAGAGTATTTTACATAGTGCTTAGATCTCCAAATGTAGTGAATAATTTCACCATAAAAACACTTAACTATATTTCTGCATATCCTAGTCTTCATTTATAATGTGCTTTTTGTTTCTGTAAAAATGCAAATTGTTTATACATACGCATTTCAACCTTTGAACTTTCTGCAAACCATTCACTTTTGATCTGTTTCATAAGATACATTACCTGTGTTCCAAGAAGTTATTCTGCAATGAGCTTTTGGCTGTGAATCAGGAAAGTAGCCTTTTTGAGGACTAACATTAAGGCATTTATTGCTATATTAAATCAAATGGTTTAAATTTCATGGTTTTGTTCATTCATATCTAGAGAACAAATAAAAGAGAAGGCAGGGCAGAGGGGGAGAAGTGACTCTGAAGAGCCTCACTCATTACATATAAAAATAACATCCTATTCATAATGAGCACTGCTATCTTTTGTGGTCGATTGAGATTTCCAGTTACCAGTTCAAGCTAATAACAAATAAGCTTCCTCTCCTCAAACAAACCTTCTCAAAACAAAGAAACCAGGGACAGCATGGGAAGAAAACAGTGTCTGTGATCTGTCAGAATTCTGCAAATGTTTTCATTTTCAACAATCTTAATGAAGAGCACAAGAGAATATATCAGTACTGTAATGACAGTGAGGTACAAAGCTTTCCACATTTCGATCTATATCTGAATTTTATATTGGCATAAAATCCAAATGCAGGAACTCAAAAAGCAGTTGATATTACTTCTCATACCCCTACTTGACACCAGGGCTAATTAATCTCTTGTGATACTGCAGCTTTCTTTCTCTATAATTAGGTTTTCATTACAGCAGTTGTGGGATGTTGAGTCATAAGACTGAATGTCTGAATTAGGATTAGAGTCCAATATTAGAGCTGCTGTGCCACAGCTTTCTCAGCAGAGAGTGAATGATGCTGAATGTCCATATGCTTCTAAATTAGTAAATCTGTGACATTCATTTATTCATAATAAGACTGTGCTGTTGACCTAGTTTGCTCATTAAGGGAGCTTGGAGAACCTGATAAGAAAATCCTAGAGAGAATTCACTTCTGTGCCTACTCAGTTAGATCACTAATTCCTTTTATTTTCATTTCTTTTCTCCTGGCTGTACAACAGGATGAATTTGTTTTAGATTATTTTCCTATTAACTAAAATTTCCCAGAGGTTCCTGGTATTTGCATTCAGCTATTTCGGTAGCAGATATAGTGTTGTACTGAATACACCATTTACTGAAATGATGAAGTCGTAAGGAAATCAGACACATGTTCCTTACAGATGTTTGACCTAAGGCATACTGGAGTTGCCAAATCCACCTTTGGGTCACACTCTTCTCCATCTGGAGATCCACAAACATTGGGCCAAATGAAAGGAGTGATTTATGAACTGGGTAGCCCTACTAAAGTCAACTAGCAATCTTGAATTTAAGTGCCAAAATCAGTACTGTAAGCGCTAAGAACTTGCAGCCAACAGACTTCAGTTGGGACTTTCTGGCACTCGATCCCTGAAAACTGGGACGCCATTAGCTTGGTGCTTACATGGCAAATTTAGAGTTTGGCTTTGGAGTACTGACTCCTAAATCTATATTCGCACCTCCAGGTTTAGCCAATCATCTCTTGATCATTTGTCTTCCATATTCTCTTCAGTAGCAGGAATGGCTCACAGAAATACAGCAGTACTGCACAGACATACAGCCAGAATGTCTGATAGGTTGCTTGGCCTTCGGGTTGCAGGCAAATAAGCATTCATAGACAGTCTTTTTTCACTTGTTCACTGCTCCGTCCCTTCCGATGCAACTCTTTGTTCTCACAGGACTGCCAGCAGTAACAAGAGCTTTGCCTTGATGATCAACTTTATGTGTGTTCCTTTTCCTTTAGCAAGATCTCCATCCTAAGGAACCTACAAACTACATTCTTGGAGAACAGAATAGTATGTGCCATATACTTGGGACTGAAAAATTTGTCTCATGAAACTGACAGGCAACTATACAGTAGATGTTTCTCCTTTATGAACATACTCAGAAGTCACAAAATTCCCAGTAAATATAAGATCTCGGTTAAAAAAAAAGAAAGAAATTCTTAAACTGTAATGTTCCAGACAAAAAAGAAGGAGACTCCAAGAGTCACAAAGGCTTTGATTAAAGAGTACCAAGCACTGAGTCCCCCCTGCTGACTGTTTTACATAGAGTACAATTTTTTTCAGAAAGTTAGTCTTATTTCTGTAATGTGGTAATCAGGCTGATACCCATTAAATGGAAAGGTTGTGTTCCATGATAAAGTACTCCATCTGCTTTCTCCTTCCCTTCTCCTCGATTTAACTAGTCTATTTTATTATGCTTCATAATTTACATATTTGATTAGGCACATTGGAAATTCAAAGAAGCTCTGAACCTTTCATTTAAACATTTCCTTTGTAGTGCAGGAGAAAGGGAGTTTGATGAAAACACTCTGTCACTGGATGTTCTTCCTTCCCCTTTTCAAAAACACACTTTTCCTTTTTGCAGCACTTTGAAATAGGCTTATTAATCCACTGAGGGAAATAAACAGCTGGAAATAAACATTTCCCAACTGCTGGAGAAACACTAACTGTTTCCTAAGCTGTATCCAAGTGGCCACCAAATAAATGCAAGAGGGAAAACCAGTTCTTGGCCTGGATCTATGTCTGTGCTAATGAAGAAGTCAACAGTAGAGGGCTAGTTGAGTCATTCTTCTTTACGGATCATCAAATATCCAGACTCTAAATTATTTGTTGGTTGCTAAGACCAGAAGCCAACAGTGTGCTCAGTTCTGTAAATGGCAGTCTTCAACACACAGTCTAAATCTGGTATACCAACAGTATCCAGCAACTCACTGGATGATCAATAGACAACCAGTGATGCTCTTGGTGGGTGGTGCAAGCCAGAGCTGTTTGTAAAGTGCTGAAAAAGATATTTTCCAAGAGACTTGCATTCTAAAGAAGAATCTGAAAAACAACACACAATAGGCACCACAAAAATTAACCAGCAGTTCCAAGGAAGTCAATGAAAGTCATTCTCAAAGGTGTGTGGATTCCATATTTTATACCCACTCTGTCATAGATTATGTACTTTTTAAGAACACTCATATGAGCCAAGAAACAGTCATATAAAGAAACAGATAAGGAAGCACAGACAATATATGTTGCACATAATACAAAAATTACCACTTGAAGGGGAAAATAAACAATTATTTTGGGTGCAATAAGGAACTTCTGTACAGTTCAGATCAATCAATTCTGAAATAAAAATGTATCCAGTCCAACTAGCTGTCCATGCTCAGTTGAAACGAAACCCACTTCACATGAAAAAAATCCGTCCTGAAGACCTCCTGATAGTGCAACCAGCCACATTATGAAAATATCTCAGTCAGATCAGATAGGAGTCAGTTTGGAAGAGTCACCAGCATGAGGCTGCAGGTGGCCTCTATACACAGATGAGACAACCAGCACAGAAGCAGGGAAGAAAGCCTGTGAGATAGAGATGGCTGTGCTTTGACCTGAAAAACTGCAGTTGCCTCAGCAGCTTCTGTAAGCTTGAAAAGAAATGTGAATGTGTGTTATTTGTGAGGGCTGAGTGTGGAATTAATAAGAGGGGAAAGTGCCTGGAAGAGAATTTTACCGAGCAGAGGAAAAGTCCAATATTCCTACAAAGTTATGTGCCACTGACATCCTGTTTAGCAGGATGTTGTATCTTCCTTCCTCTGGGCATGTATCTGACCAGCCTTACATAAGGCTGTGGTGGGTAACAAAGGTCAGCAGGGTCACGAACACGCTCATCATTATGTTTTGGGAAGTTTTCTCCTCTACCCTCTGAAACAATACCTGAGATTTTTTGTAGCCTGAAGCCGAATTCCTGAGAATAATAAATAGATTTTAAAACAATCTCAAAAGAACTTATGAGACATACATAAACTCAAATGTCTTCACATACATTTGGAAGAAAGCCATGTTGTGTCTGGACAAATCATGCATGGAAAAAAAAGTTGTCAAATAGATTAATCATTCACCCATAACATCTGATTTGAACAGCCCCAGCTCAAAGTCAAAATACTAGAAACGGAAAAGGTGTCATGATAAGAGACAAAGGTGGCAATTATATGGTTGTTTCGAACAAGTGGAGGAAGTGAGAAAGAAAAAAATCAAGTTGGAATAGAGTCAATGGGCCCAGTGTTGTGACAAATAAAACTGCAATTGCAGCAATATTTAGGTAAATTAAAGAGATGCTGAGGAGTCAGAAATACAAATTAAGAAGTTAGATAGGCACAGTAGCAATTCTAACAGCACTGAAGAAGCAAAAGGAGCATGCGCAGAAGTAGTAACATACGGTGATAAAAAAGGAATAATCTTAGAAATAAGGATTGAAGAATGAAGAGACAAAATATATATCAGAACTCTGGTACAAGCTGATATATCCCTTGGAAAGAAGACAAAGTGCTAAAATAAAACATAAATTAAATAAAGACAAAACGTGTCAGTGGGACTCAGGAATGTAGGTTCTGTGACTCCAACACAACCAACAGTAGGCTCCATTCTCTTCTCACAGCTTCTGCTGTGAAACTAGAATAGTTCCACTTGATTCAGTCAAGGCCAGCTGCTGAAAGATTTGAACAAGCCTATAAACTCAGATGTCATTATTTCACACATGTAATATTGAAAATCAAATGCTATTACCAGCACCAAAGAATTAGCAAAGACAGAAAGCAAGTTACAAACCAGGAAAAAAAATGAGACATTCATCCCTTGAGAAATAGTTGAGGTGCCTCTTATGACCACAGCGCGCATTAGGACTAACAGTTCAAGCTGACACTTTCCTCAAATGATAAAATAAAAACACACAATCAATAGACCTTGTAAGTTGTAAAACTGATTAGTAGTGACAAACTCTGTATACAGACTTTCAGTAATCACTGCCATTGATCAAATTGTTGCTTTGTTTTGTGTTTTCATAGCTACTTTGTCAGGAACTATAATGCTAGCAGAAATATTTTATAAATATAGTGCAATACTAGACTCAAGTAAAATGACCAAAACAAAAAAAATCCAGACGTTTTTGTTAAACCATATGCTTCACTTATAAAATGAAGGCATACTGCCAAATAATATTTACCAATTATCTCTTGCTTCTATCATCAATAAAACTGAATAAGTGGGTATGTGTATATGTATGTATGTATGTATATTTACATATACATCTTTCAAATTCTGGTATAGTTCCTCAGAATTTATCAGGAGTATCCCTGTGTATCCCTGTATATACCTCCTGAACTAATTTCTCCATACTTTTCAGTATTAACTCTTGATTCCAAAAAAAACCCAAAAATGGGGAAAAAAAAAAAAAAGAAGAGGCATTAGAAAGTTGTAGGAAAGAATGAACAAGAAAGAATATACCCAGACAAGTGCTCATATGGATCATGTGCTATATCATTAAATATAGAAAGATCTATCTGGGAAATAGGATACAATCTCTTAATTTAATGACAGTAACCATCACTGAAAGGTTTTATCAACAGAAGTAGAAAATTTATTTCCCCTTGGATCTTGTAAATCAAAAAATAGATCTCTGCTAAAGTCTGCTCTGGTGCAACCATGAACAACTTCTATTGTTCATTCACAGAAGAGAAAAACGTAATGCCTCCCAATACACAAACCATGTTGTGAAAGTCTGGATATTTTTAAATTATTGGCATGTGCATGCAGAAGATCAAGAGTATTCTGTTGCTCATGTAAGAATAAATCAGTGACCAATCATGCTGTCACCTTTGTCATCTTTCCAAGCTTTCCATTTGCCTGTGGTCATCTCCCATTCAAAAATGCAATACCAATGAAAATGCAATGTTAACAAAAATAGAATCAGATCTTGGTATGCACTAAGAGGTCTTAAACAGTGTACTTTGTCCAAGGGATAATGGATTTATATTTGAAAAGTTCTCAAAGGTCACATACAGAAGAATGGATCTTACCTCATTTGAGTCATCTAAGGCTTAGGCAACAGCTCTAAGTAATTCTGCATTCCTCATACTGTCAACAGAGAGAGGGGCCCTCCAAAGGAAGATTCCCCAATCCTAAAACTATGGCTCTGGAGTTCCTCTCATCTACCTTGTTAGAGGAAGGGACATCCCCCTTGGTAATTCCCCATGTTCTCATCAAGTGTAACTGACAGTGGAAATATAGTAGAGCTGTCTAAAGGGGAATGTGAACCAAAAGTGGCACAACTGTATGACTATGACATGGATTCTAGAATAACTATGCCTAATAAAGGGTAGAACCAAACAACTCCATCACAGCACCACACTGAAACTTGCAAGCCTCATGCCAATATTTCCGCAGAGTGCTGCCCTGTGTCATATAAATACATCTGCTGTGTATCCATGGCACACTGCTGCATGGAGCGGTATGAACACAAAATCTTGTTGAAAGCTGCCAGTATGGCAGGTGGCTGAGACAGTTTTTTTTTATGTTCAACTGGATGCTGAGTGCACTTCAGATGATCCTTAAGTTTAAATAAGATAAATCTGACTGTGCAAAACAGGTCAACAGCTTAGCTTGCATCTCCCCATCAGAAGTGATACTTAGCAACACTAGGAACACTTCTTTCACTGCTACAGATCTCTGAGCAGTTTAATATGCAAGTGGCCAAACTCACTCATCATAAAACCCAATTGACTTCATTCAAAAGATGACTGATGTCACTGGAGTCCTACTAGGGGTGATTTTGGCCCATGCCATTCCTCCTGTTTAGTCACTGGATAGGAATGTAGGGAAGAAATGCGTGCTGGACTGTAGGACTGCATCGCTCAACAAATCTGCTAGTACTGAAAAGGAGTTACACATGAATATAAACTTGTCTTGCATGCTCTATTGCATCTCCCAGATCAGCCACTACTTTCAGCTGCTCAGGTATGAATTGGCATAGCTCCTTTTGCATAAGTAGGATTGAGAAAGTGTTTATACAAAAGCGTGTCAGGCCACATGGGAGCAAAGGGAGCAACAATATCCCCATTTTGCAGATGACAAAACCAAAGCAAGGAGCTGATGTGATTTGCTTCATCTCACAGGTGGTGATGGAGGTTAGAAGAGGTATTGAAACTCAAGCACTTACAGCTTCTGGCCACTCAGGCCTCATATTCCTGTGATATATCTTTGTAATTTCCCTCTCCCCATCTCTCTTCTCCCCTGCCTCAACCCCATCAGCATTTTCTGTTGCCACACAACTGGGAAGCTGGCATTAATCCATCCCCAGGGAAATGGGATTAATATACAACTCATGTGGAACCTTTAAAAACCCAATGATTTGTGGTCCCCTTCTCAGAGACATATGTATCCCACAGCTGAAAAGTAAGTGTTCACTGTTCCAGTACACATTCTGAAAGAGGCTTTTGCTGTCTTTCATGAATGTATACTGTGAAGACCCCATTTGACACAATTTCTTCCTGCATCCAAAAGAAAAACCAGGCTGAGCAGGCTGTGTAGAATCAGGCCCTTGCAGAGCAACAGTTTATGGGCAGAAAAAGAATGACTGGAATGCAGGAGGAAAAAAAAGGGGGGGGGGGGGGGGGGGGGGGGGGAACGAAAGAGAGGGATGTGCCAAGACATCTCTACATTTTCTTCTGTAACTGGAAATGGTTAAAAAAGAAGACAGAAAATGGGGTTTCCCTTGTAAATCTTGCAGGAACAGAAAACCATGCCCTGGTTTTTACTCTTGCAAACTCCCATTCAGGGATACTTTTATGATGAAAATGCAAAACTCAAAGCAACTGTGGAAACAGAATCAACTCTCAATTGGCAAACAGAGGCCTAAGTAAGTTTTAATCACCACATGAACGTCAAATTAAAACACATGCAAAGAGAAAAGAAAAGGAAAGGGGAGATAAGTAATCATTTAAATTATTTGTGATCCTGCTTCTAAAGGCACATCTCCCATATATTTATCTTCATTTATTCTAGGGTTAGTAGGAGTTATCTCTTCTGGCTGTCATGAATCACTGCACTGATATTGCCTACCAAATCACAAAACACTGGAAGAAATGGGCAAGCTATTCACCAGTGCAGCTGAGAATGTGACCAAAGTGATAGCCTTTGTTTGCACGCAGTACAAAGTGGCCTTCTGGGAAGAGGAAATGGACACACATCTACATTTAGTATAAATGATACTAAGAGGCTGTGTGTGCATCCTGTGCTCGCTCGGTATGCCAATGCAGTTTTAATACATCTGTAATTCTGACTATGTCAATTCTGGTGTGTTGATTTTTTTTGTTCTTTCTTTCTTTCTTTCTTTCTTTCTTTCTTTCTTTCTTTCTTTCTTTCTTTCTTTCTTTCTTTCTTTCTTTCTTTCTTCACATAAAAATACATGTCCAGGAAAATTCTTGGCAGGCACATCAGCAGGCTTCAGCCATACAAATGAAATGCTTCTCATGCCCAGCTGGGAGGAGTGGCTTATCCACCTCACGACCCCGCGGTTATAATGGTTCCCAGAGCTGCTGCGGTTTCTTACCTCTCCACGGGTGTTTCGTTATCCTGGTGTTAAAGAGATGGCGGAGTGGCCGTGGGAAAGCCTCAGCGAAGTGACCGTCCCTGCGTTCCCTCCACCCTCCCTTCGGACCCGATTCGGAGAGCCGCCTCGTAGTCACGACCCCAAAAAAACTGACTCCGAGCGACAGAGCCCTTCGCTTTCCCATATCGCGGCCGGACCCTGCGTGCGTGCCGCTGCCTTTACTTCCCGCATAAGTGACGCGAGGAGATTGCAGAGGGTGGGGGGAGAGAGCTGTGGGAGTTCATCGGGGACTTTCTGTCTGAATCTCCCTTTAGAAGAAAGGCGAACGGCGAGGGTTGGGGAAGGAGTGAGCTGCCTCTCCCTACGGCTGGCAGTCAGCGCCGTGGCAGTGCCCGGAGCTCCGCGCCCCTCCTCGGACAGGCGCTGAACGCCGCGCCTCTGAGCCGGCAGCGCCGTTCGCCGGCGGCAGGAGGAGTCCGCCCGGAGCGCTGGCGGGCGCGTGTGCCCTTTTCCAAGGGAAGCTCCGCAGGCACCGGCTGGCGCGGGGGAGAGGCGGCCGCTCCCGCTGGGCTTGCGCAAACCTTTCGGGGGCCGAGTACATTGCAAATTGCACACTCCCCCACCCTCCCTCCGATACACGAGAGAACGCGGCCCGAACCCGGTTCGACAACGCGACAAAGGTTTTCTGCTCAGGGCTCCCCCGGGGAGCGCCGCGCACATCACCGCGCTCGACTCACGGTGGCTGCTATTCGCTGTCGAAGCGCAGAGGGCCAATTCCAGCTTCCTACAGGTTTGGGTGATTCCCCCTTCACACACTCCTTGCTTATTCCGAACGGTTGGTTCTCAGATGCCTTTTAAGACAAAACCAAAAGGCTTTTACGCGGATTGGAAAGCGGATGGCGGTGGGAAGCGAAGCAAAAGCAAGCTGGCTTCCGACTCGGGTTCCCACAGCCTCCGGAGCTGCATGTATCATCTCGGCACCCCGCGCTTCGCAAGGGCCTTCCTATGCCGAAGGTGGACTCTACAACCCGTCCTGCAAGTGCATCTAAATTCGCTACGATGTGCTCGAGTCGGTGTCCAATGAAAACAACAACAATAGTAGTAATAAAATAAAAAGCGGGGAGATAAGCTTCTTTCCCCTCTCCCCTCCTTACGTTAAGAGAATTAGAACCACAACTTTTCTCCTGACGCTGATAGGATTCCTTGACCAAATAAAGAAATATCTTCTAAAAGCGGAGCGGGGAAGGGGGAAAGAAACCGCTTTGGATGGGGCGGATAGCGGCGTCGAGCACCCGAGCTTCGGAAACGCGAGAGGAGGTCCGCTGTTACTTCGGACGTGTGACCGTGCTCGTGTGCAGGACGCTTCTCTTATCTCGGGGCTCTGCGTTGTGACGAGAGTGGAGGGCTTGGACTTTGCCGAGCAGAAGAGAACGAACGACCAGAGGCGCTTCAAAGGCTCGGGAGGGTGCCCCCGCTCTGCGCTCTCTCCCTCGTCTCGATCCAAAGTGGTTTCGCTGTGGAATAAACAGCTCTGATCTAAGACAGCTGCCGGCAATCTAAGGCCGCCCCCAAGAAGGGCGAAGATGCGACTGAAAAATGCCCCAATTCCCGACAAGTGAAGGGAAGGGGGTGAGAAGGCCGCTCTGCCCGCCGCGCCTTCGGTCTGTGAAAGCGATAACAGTTCGCCCATTATTCATCTGATTTGTTTCATAACACCTCTGACACCTCTTCTTATCAGCTAATACCCAAGATTTAGTTACCCAAGACGATTTTTTTTTTCCACGCCAGCAGCAAAATGATTTGACACCCTACGGATCTGTTTACTTTTGTGAGCCTTCCCAAAAAGAAAAGGGGAGTAGAAAAAAAAAAGGAGAGGGAAAACCCATGGGTAAAGATCCAGAGCTTCAGAGGCCGGGAGAAACAAGCGCTGAGGAAATACTGAGGTCACTTAGATTAAAAAAAATAAGGTTTTGAATATTGACAGAGGCAGTTTGATGGGGAAGAGACCCGAAACCAAATGAACACATATGTAGTCCGTGCAGGCTTGCCTGTAAAATAACCATTTATTTTAATACTTAAAAAAAAAAAAAAGACCACACACAATCCAGTGATAAATGTCAATTACCAATAATCAGCATAAAGTGCCAAACAGCCATACAACTTGTTTTTGTTTTTTTTTTTTCTTTTCTTTTAATAAACAAAACTTACTGGAATGTCTCTTAATTTGAATACACTGTTCAGAAAGCCAGCATTTAGAAAAATACGCTCTCAGGTTGAGATTTGTTCTTTCTCATCAGGACGCACGAAGTACCACGCAGATCACGTTGTGCACACCGTCAGTTTGATGTATTGCCGCCTTTCTTTCATTTGCTTTTATTTTTCATTGTTAAATAAGTCCACAAGTGACAAACCTCCTCGCAGCATGCTTAGACCACAAGGCAAAAAGAAAGATCTCCGTGTCCCAAGGACACTGATTTGTCCCGACACCGGGGACCCTCAGGTCTAAGATCTGGATTCATTTTCCAGCGCATTGTAGGACTCCTCACTCGAGAGATTTAAGGTCATTTCCAAACGTTATTTTTCTTCTTTCAAGAAGACAAATATAAGATTTTCGAGTTGCCCTTCTCCTTGTCCTGTTGGTGCTGTGATGAGAAACCGACACTGCAGTTCTTAACCGTCTTCTGGAATTCTCTGTATTTCCTGAAGTGTAAAAATAATAAGCTTTATACAGTCAAAAAAAAAAAAAAAAGTATAAAATAAGAGTTTGTTCTTTTTTTTATTTATTTAAGTAATACTTTTGGAAGCTACGAGTTGGGAAGGGACGGGAGGGGGGATCTGCTGGGATATTTTGTGGGGGGTTTTTTGTGGGTTTTGTGGGTTTTTGTTTGGTTTTTAAGGAGATTTCTGTCCAACACGTGAGCACCACCTTTTGGCATAAAGTTTGTCTAAGCCACACATCTAGCACTTTCTGTGTCATTCATGTATGCTTTAAATGCCAAGTAATCTTTCCATCCATGATTTAAGAAGTGAGTTTCTCGGGGAGATTTCGCTCTTTCTAAAGTACAAACAAACAAACAAAAAAATCAAAACGCAAAGTTCTGTGCTCCCATCCTGACAGTTTTGTTTCTGTTCTGGTTCTGGTGTAAAATCTGAAGGGCAGGAAAAGTTCATAGAAGTCGGAGATTCAGCACTTAAGTTTGGCAGGTTTCAGTTCCTTTACTTGCGTGTGCAGTGTCTTGTGGACAGCTAGAGTTCTGGACTGGCAAAATCCTTTCCCACATTCTTGACACTTAAAAGGCTTTTCTTTAGAATGGATATATCTAGGAAGAGAAAAACAATCGAGATGTCAGAAACAACTGGCCTGAACTCAGCACTGATGGAAAACACTCCAGAGATTTTTACGGCTACCACTGAGACCAAGAGTGCCGGAATGCAACACTCCGGCAATCAGCTGTATGCACGTGGGCAAGAAGAGAGGGGTGTTATAAGCATACAAGGGTCTTCTGTAGGGATAAAGTATTTCTGACTAACTTCAGGGTCACCAGGCTGCCTGTCTTCATGACATATAGTGATCACAAAGGTAAAGACTACAAGGTGATGTAAGCACACAATGAAAATATCTGTAGAAGCTGAAGAGACTGTACAGGTCATCTTTGTAGGGTGGATAGGTACAATAGGCTTCTCTTCCAAGTGAGTGATCTGAGCTTCCCTACTAGCTGGGTAAAGAACCTAGGAGGAGCAGTGCTGCCTGGCTGGGGACGTGGCCTTTCTTACAAGTATGACTGCTTTATGACTGTAGGCGGGTTACTGGGAAAGCACAGATACAAAGGCAAAATGGAAAGGAGAATTGTTACCTGTGGTCTCTCAGGTGATCCTGTCTTCTGAAGGCCTTGTGGCATATGTCGCATGTGTAGGGCCGTTCATCAGTGTGGGTTCTTTCATGGATCAAAAGGTTGTACGACTTGGTGAAGTGCCTGCCACAGAATTTACACACAAACTCCTTCTTGGTTTTGGATGGTAACCTTCCCCGGGTGGGTTTCTTCTCTGGAGAGAGTTTAGTCACCTCAAGCAAAGACCCCAGCCCTGGCGGGGAGCCCTGGCTGTCCACCTGTCCCAATTTAGAGTGGTCCTCTTGCGTGGCAGCCACTGCGAGGTTGGCAAAATCAAAGCGGGGTTTGGCTTTGAGGGTCATGTTAGCAGCCTCTTGCTTGGGCTGGATGACATGTGGGAAGAGTGGGAAGGTGGGCAGCTGGAACCGTGCATCCACCAGGCTCGACACGCTGGGCACTTTGGAGAAGGAGGAACGGGGCAGATGCATGGCCGGGTACCCCAAAGTCCACTGGTGCAGGTGTACGGCGTGCAGGGCGCTGAAGCCATAGAGGTTGGAAAGGTGGTCAGAAGGCACAGCAGGCAGCCCGTTGAATGCTTGCAAGAAGGAGTAGTTGGTAAGCTGGAGGGAAGGATGGATAGGCACTGGGGCCGGCAGAGTCTTACTTCCCATGGTGGCCACTTAGGAGGAGGATCTTGGGAACAGGGGAGGAAAAGATCTGGAAAAAAAAAAAAAAAGATGGTGGGGAGAAGAAAGAGAGATGGATTTATATAAAGTTAATAGCAAAGGGAATTTCTCACTTTGTCTCTTATTAATGCCCCTCTACAAAGCCACAGGAGGAGATTGTCTTGGACCTGGAGAAGTCTGACCACCTCTTGACTGCAAATGTATCCACATGGATCTCCTTCTCCCATCCCTCACACAGCTACAGCATGCTCCATCCACAGTCGTATCTCGCCCCCCTTCTCTCCCCCCCAACTGCATCCATGTGCCAAGAGTGCCTCTGATGACCTTCCACACAGGGACAGCAAGGAGATACCTATCAGCCCACAAAGCTGGAGGTTGTCTCATGTAATTAAAAATCCCTTACTGGGTGTCTCAGCATTTCTAAAATGATGGGATACTGTTCATTTGGTCTGCCCTCCAAAACTGCCTTCAGCCCTCACTGCTGGGGAGATGAGGGATGCAGTTGCAGAGAGTTTGCTGCTCCAGGTCGCTCACCTCTTCATGGTCTGCCCTCAGCCCTCTGAATCTGGGCTTGCTGGGTGCTCAGAACTGCTCATACTCCCTCATTCAAACAGAAAATGCCCTTAAAGTTCATTGGCTTTCTTTTTTTTTTTTTTTTTTCTTTTAAAGCAACAACAGCAAGGAAAAAAAAAAACTCCCTCTATATACTGCAAAAAGAAATGGGAAAAGGCTGCATCTGGGTGACAAAACTTAAGTGCCATTTGCTCTCCCCACAGGGAAGTGCCTGGCTTCCAGCCCACATCCCAGTCTAGGCAGTTGCTTAATTAAAGCCCTTCACAAGGGAAAAAGGCGAGGGCTGGAGGGACCCTTCCCGCACGGACACCCGGCCCACCAGCTGCAGGGCCACAGTCCTTCTCCAGGCTGAGTGCCACCACTTTGCTCTGCATTTCAGTGTCCTGCCAAGCCTCCAACCTCTCCTCCGGGCCAGATCCCTTCTCATTCTACCCTACAATATGGAGGGGAAAATGCTAACAGACAGAAACATCGAGGCACATCTGGCCCTGCCTGCAAACTGAGCCTTCACCACTGTCAACCGTTTGGCAGGAGATTCCTCTGCAGGGTTGGCAGTGAGGACAGAGCTTCTCCTCTTTGTGCTGTGAGAGAGCACACAGGGCTTTTGGAGGCATTGTAGCCCTGCACCCCAAGGAGCCTCTTTGTTCCGCAGCTCATAGGTTGTTCTCACTCCACCCATTAATCTCTGGGATTTTCTCTCAGTGGGAATCCTTTCCCTTGGGATCTCCATAGAGTACACCTAGGGTACCCCTAAGACCTCAGGAGGATCCACATAGAGTCCTGTAAGATGCCCTTAAAGGGCTCCGGGGTCCCTTTAGCATTCCCACAAGATTCACACAGGGTCCCAGCAGGACCCTATGGCATTCCCACATGAAGAGTGAAGCTTCTTGGAGAAAAGGAAGCAGCAAAGTACTGCAGAGCATTAATTGCCCTCCTGGTCTGGGGAGACAAGGGAACAGGAGGCACGCTGGTGGCCAAAGGGGTCTAAGGACCAGGGACACAAATCTGATTTATACGTGGGCAGTTGCCTGGAGCGAGATGCTGCGGATGGGAGGGTGTGAGAGTGAGAAGCTTACTCTGAGCAGCTCTCTATGCCAGGTCCACCTTTCACACCGCTCTACATAAATCAGCGGCAGGAAGAGAGAGCCAAACCATAGAGGAATTCCATCGCAATGACCCAGAATAAGAGAGGGTGAGATGTTGCTTTTTTGCTTCTCCCTTCCCGCGTCCCCCCCACCTCCACCCCCCCCCCCAAATTGGATTCATTTTGCATGGTAGCTGATTGCAGAACCAACACGTTGAATCCTCCTCCCTCTCCTCTTTGTTTTATTTATTTATTTCTTTAACTATTTAGGGCTGGCGAACCAACACGACCGTTGTATTCTTCAGGGAAGTGCTTTTCTCGCTCTTAGCGCTGCCCTCACCCTAAGGCATGTCCTGTCCCCAGCACAAATGCCTCCAGCGATGACCCCGAGAACAAAACACACGGAAAACCCTCTGGTCCGGGTACCTGCAGGGTCTGTTTCTGTTCATCACAACGGCTCTGCGTCTATTTTCCTGGCTGGGTACTCCCAGATCCCTCAAGCATGCAACATGCAATTGCAAACGGAGTGAGTTTCTATGCTCACTCAAACTGCCTTTCTTTGGATTCCCAGAAAACATTTGATTTGGAATAAGCGAGCAGTAATCTGCCATGCGGATCTGTATTAGCTATTGCCGACAAAATTATTATTAATAATAATAATAAATCTGTTTCGATTTCCCCAAAGAAGAAGGGGGCAGAAGCCAAGGAGAAATGCAGCGCGGTGGCAATGCCATCCATTGCCCTCGCGGTTGTTTTTTATTCGCTAGAACAGTTCTATTTAAGGAAAATAGAAGAGTAAAAAAAGAAGAAATAGGAAAAAAATAAATAAATAAGAAAAAAAAAAAGTAAAGAGATGGAAAGGGAGACGAGATAGAAGAAGCAAACGGGAGGTGGGAGCAGAGCGTTCACGTTACTACGAGTTTCTTGGCCCTTTTCCAGTCATGTAAGCTACACTTCTGCTCTGCGCGACCGGGGACGGACAGAAGCACAGAGAGAGCACGGAGCATTTCATAGTGAGGTCCCCTCTCTTTTGGGACATCAAAGCGTGTCGCAGCGCGGTGACTCCGCTCTCCCGCACAGAGATCACCGCTGCTTTGATTTCGGTGTCACCTCCACCTTTCATTCTGTCCCGTGTAAACAGATCTTATCAGGCCTTTTTTTAAATTATTATTTCCTTCAGAAGACCCCACGAGCGCTTTGCTTCAATTCCCCCACCGTAATAAAACAGTGCGAGGGTATTTTTTTTTTATTTAATTCTAACACAGAGTCACTCGGTGAAGTAATTGAGACCAAACCAAACCACCGTGTTCTGCCTGAAACAAAACCCACTCGTGCCAAGATAAATTTACCCTGCACAAATACGATCATAAACTTGAAAGCCTACATCTGCCTCCAGCTTTCTTACCCTTTGTCCTGTTTGAAGATACCGTAATGCTATTGTCCAGTTGCCATTGTTTTAAGACCGTTGTAAACCTTCCAAACTAAATTCTACCTCTCCTATGCGAAAAAAATATAATAATTTAAAAAATTAAAAGGAAAGTAAGGAAAAGAAAAAGGAAAAGCGGAGCCGGTAACACAACGAGAAGCGAAATTAAATGGATTTTGAAGTAACCCCGTGGCCAGGCGGTATTTTTTCCTTTCTACCTCGAATTATCAATTTCCGATGTGTCCTTTGAAAGGGATATTTGTTATATTAAATACCTGACCATAAATAATGAGCTTTGTTAATTAGTTCCACATGGGAGAGCGGCGGAGGTAAATTGCCCTGAGAACGTTGCTTATTTTTACAAACATGATAAAGTAGCGGGCATAAAACTCTGCATTCTTGGGATAGCCACAAACGGGAGCGATCAGGTTCATCTGTCAGGAAAAGTCGCCGCTTTGCCGATCCCTTTCAGGTCCGGCATTCAGGTCCTTTCGGCTCTATCGCACCTCTTGTGCGGCGTTTTGCCACCGGGTCTCTGCTACTTCGTCCCTTTGCGGGACGAAGCTTTCCCTTCCTACCAGTTTAAGCGAGAAAATGGAGCTTACAACTGATCTGTGTTTGGGAAACACACTGGAAAGGGAATAAAACGGCCCTTTGGCTCCGCATTACCCGAACGTTGTGCTCCGGGGGGATAAAGCGCATTGTTTAGCGCAGATTGATTCAAAGTATTAATGAAGTGTGCAGAATCTATTAAAGCGGGTTTATTCGCGGCTAATTGAGCGTGAAAGAGTTAATTGCTAACATTAATGAGCGCTGGAAGGGCTCAGTCAGCATGTGCCTTGGATATCTCCGCTCGATCCTTATAAAATCATCATTCACATTTTATCACGAAATCGGTGTTGACAAGTTTCGCCAGACCACCACCGCGAACGCTGATGAATGCGGTGGTTTTCAGCCTCGCGATAATAATACGAAGCGGGGTCCGACCGCGGTTCCCCGGGGGCAGCTTCTACCCCCCTCTACCCCCCCCCGCCCCAAAGTGACACAAACTCCCCATCCTATGGGCCGCGGGCGGAGCGCAGCCCCACGAGGGCGGTGGGCGCGGGGGGGTCCGTGGGGCGGCCCCGCTGTGCACTCCCCTCTGAAGCGTTGAGATTGCTTTGGGAGTTCTCGGCCCTCCACACACACACACAGACACATACACACACCCCGCGTGTCTAAAAGCCCCCATATAGGAGTCAGTCGGGATTTCTACCCCGGACAGAAACGCCCTTCCTCTCTCCCGGCTGCAAGCGGCGTTTCTGCCCTCCGTACCCCTCCGCGTCTGCGGGTCGTGGGTTAAACCCTTCGGGGTGACGCCGTTGGGGCACAGCCCTGGGCTCGGCCGAGCGCGGCTCAGCCCTCCCCGGCCGCCCCGGTGCAGCGCCGGGCACAGCGCTCTGCGGCCGCTCTGCTCCCGAGCGCAGCGCTGCTTTGGGGATGGCCCTTTGATTTCTTTTCTCAGCGGGTTTCGGACGTGCTAAGCCGGAGCCCAATGTGCACCTGTCCGGGACACGGCTCTCATCCCCCTCCCTGCTTACGTTGCCCCCGCAGATTTCTGCTGAGCTGCAATACGCCCGATTTTTTTGTAGTTCTCTTCCCCAAAAGCCAGAAATAACAACTATGCCCTAATCCTCGGCTTTGCACGGACACTTCATAGGCTCGGCCTCGAGGGGAGCCCAGTTTCTCCCTGCACTTAACTTGTTTTGGTCCGTTCAGACAGTTATAAACATCGGATTCATTTCTGTTATGGCCTTGGGAAGAAACAGAGAACGGTTCTCAGAGCCTGGAACTCGAAAGAATGGGGAAGGGAAGAAAAGAAAGAGAGGGAAAGAAAAAAAAAAAAGAAAGAGAAAAAGAGAGGAAGAAAGAAAAAAGTAAAAGAAAGGAAGAAAGAAAGAAAGTGAAAAAGAAAGAAAAAGACAGACGGAAGAGCAGAGAAGCCGAGCGTTCAAGCCCATAAAGGACCATCAGACCTCTGGGTTGCTCTCGTTGTGTCATTTTTAGCTCGGATTAAAAACACAGCTCTCCACGAGGGGGGATAAACAGCCCCGAGAGGGGAACGCAAACCTTTAAATAGCATCAGAACACCGAACCCCGTGTGCGGGCTGCCCCAGCCCTCCGCCCGCCCCGGGGAGAGCGTCCTCCTCACGTGAGCCGCAATGTCCCCACTGCTGCTGCACCATCCGGAGAGGATGGGGGGGTGGGGAAGGAGGGAAAGAAAGAAAGAAGGGAGAGAAAAGGTGTTTGGATTGATAAACCCGACCTCGAGGCTTGGCTAAAAACAAAATAACAAACGAAATGAGTTGTTCTTTTTATTTACCTAATCCCGATCTGTGCTCCACCGCTGGCAGCAGTTAAAAGATCCCGGGCTAAATCGGAGTCGGTGAAATAAAATAATAACGAGGAAAAAGAAAAGAAAAAAAATAAAGAAAAAATAAATGGGAAAAAAAAAGAAAAAAGTAAAAATAATAATAATAATTAAAAAAAAAAAAACGGGGCTGTGGGTCAGTGCCTCCGCCGGCCTCGGGGGCACAGCTCCGTCCCCACCCACCCCACCGCTCTCCACGGGCCGGGCCGGGCCGGGCCAGGTGTCCAGGTGCTGCGGCTGCCGGAGGTGCTCTCCCTCCCGGCGCCGTGAGCGTATGCCGCGATGCGAACGCGCCCGGGAGTAGCCGAGCTCAGACTGAACAGATCCCTTCCCTGCAGCCTCCTCCTTATTTCAACCCCCCCTCCCTCCCCGTTTCCCCCCTTCCAACCTCCCACCAGACTTCGGGCATGCGCACGCGGGGAGAAAGTTGCTGGCTGGGAAGGAACAACTTCTCGAGCCGCTTCTCCTGCAGGCAGCAGCCCGGGGCTCGCAGCCCACAAACGTGTGATTCCGTCTCCCTCTCCCGCCCCGCTCCTCTCCTCGGAGCATCTCCCCGGGGTCCCCTCCGCGCGGCCGGCCCCGGAGGAGCGCTATTTCCGCGGAGCTGCGCGCAGCGCTGCACGCAGTAAAAACGGATGGGGATGGAGGAGGGGAGACCCTCACTCCTCGGGGCGCTGCGCTGCTGCAACTCCGCGTTTCCCCGCGGGTCCGGGCTCTCCGAGGAAGAGAAACGTAAAAAGAAGCAGCCCCCCTGCCTTAAAATAATCATAATGATAATAAAGCGAGGAGGACGGATGGAGAGAGCGATCCGCT
Organism: Gallus gallus; assembly: GCF_016699485.2. NCBI lineage: Eukaryota > Metazoa > Chordata > Aves > Galliformes > Phasianidae > Gallus > Gallus gallus. The sequence goes on from NC_052534.1 coordinate 100,785,501, forward strand.
CCCTCCAGGAGAATTCAAGGGGTCGCAAAGTTGTTCTTCTGTCCACCCTGGAGGCGCCTACCTGTGAGGTGCCCACCCTGCTGCCCTCCTCCCCAGCACCCCTCCCCGTTCCCACTTTCCTTTCCAGACTCACTGCCTTCCCCCGTCCCTCCTCGCCCGGCCCGGCCCGTCTCACCCCGCACCCGGAGCGCGTTCAGCGCCGTGCAGAGTCCCGTGGAGCCCCCGCGGCTCCGGGAGCTGCAGAGAAGAGGGGAGGGGACCGCCAGGGAAAAGCGGGCGAAGCAAAATAACCCTCGAAAGAAAAAAGTTCAACTTGCTTTACGATTAATCCCGAGGCCGTAATCTCCTTGCTTATTTGTTTTTCTATTCATCCATCCGTTCACACTCCTTTAGATCCGTGAAGGGGGGGGGGGGGGAAACCGCTCGGGTGTTTTACATCGTCCCGAGGAACCGCGTAACATAATACGGTCGCGAAGACAGATCCGTCGGGATAAACGCGGTGCCGCGCTCAGGGACACTCGTGTGGGCTTTTATTATTCATGTCACTGCTGGTTTGTACCCAGTTGCGAAGGAAAAGGCAAACAAACAATTATGCGTGTGTATATATATATATACATGTAAAGCAACAAGAAAGTTAACTGTCCGTCGTGTTATCACCCCGAAGGATGAGCGCTCGCAAACACGACGGGGCTGCGGGCTCAGAGAGCCCCCAGCGCCGCGTCTCATCTCCCAGCAGCCCCGTTTTGGGGACGAGTTCGCGGTCCGGCAATGCTCTGGGCGGGAGAAGGGATTTTCTCTGCTTCTTTTGCGAACGAGTGGCATTTTTATGAGGCAGAGGCAAAGCAAAGACGTTCTCCCGTCCCACTCCTTCAGTTCTCTCCTATTTCGTGCTGTTGCTTTCTCTCTTTCTTCCCTTCTTTCTCTCTTTCTTCCTTCTTTTTCTTCCCTTCTTTCTTTCTTCCCTCCTTTTCTCTCTTTCTTCCTTTTTTCCCTTCCTTCTTTCTACTCCTTTTCTTTTTTATTGACTTATTTTATTTCACCTCCCCCTGCAACCTGGCGCTTATTTATTTTTATTCTAGGGATCGAAATGTCCGAAGCGTGACCTCACGGCCGACGCTGGGAGCTGATGCCCCCGAGTAACTTCGCCCTTCCAAAATCAGTTGCCGAGCGCTGTTGTCAGAAAGCGAATGTGGGGTCTCCGAGTGCCCCTCAGCACCGTGCAGGGGATGCACTCCTCTAACCGCACGTTTCTATTTCCTCCGAGGGAAGACTCTATGTATAGACGGGGGTGGGCTCTTGTATGAACTGAAACTCTTTAGAAATAGAACAGGGCACATTGGAGGTGGCAAATTGACACGACAGCAGCGATGATACCTGCACGTGCAAGGGAAGCACAACAACCAACATTGCACTTCCAGTTACAGACCCGATCAGTCCGGATTAAATACTTAAAGCACAGAACTGGAGAGCAGTGAAGGATCTTTGCGTCTGGAGGGGGGGGGGAGGAGGACGCAGAAAGTGATTCCCACGCGAAAGTACTTTGAAATCAAAGCGGGTCGTTGAGATGTGATCCCATCCCGGAGTGTAGCGGAGAGCTGTGGCTGAGGGCTGCCCGGATAGCCTACAGCCGACATTTGGGTACTGGCAAAGAAATACAAATATTTGGACTTGTCAACCCACTGGAGATTGTACTGAAGTTTCAGGTTTGCTGTCTCGTTCGGTGCGTTTGGTTTAGATTTGGTGTTTGAGTTATGCGGGGCTCGCTGTTCCAAAACCTTTATTCTCGGATGGGTTTTTACGATGTCCCTCGCTAATTTGCATCATGTCAACTGGTAACGGTGGGGAACCCAATACCGGGAACGGGCTACAAAACCACGAGCCGCGCTGACACGCAGGGAATACGCTGCGCTTTTCCACAGCGTAGATCTGCTGTCGATTAGGAATGTTACAACTTCAAGAGCCTCGTAAAAAGCGAAGGCATCTGCTCCCAAATCCCGCCACGTTTGTAGGATTTAGACGTGACAGCGAAACCCAATTCGTTTCACGACAGCTCCGCGAGGGGACTGGGGGCACCGAGAGACAGAACCTCCATCCCTTCCCCAACCCATCCCAGACCCCGCGCACGGTGAAGGCCCCCCCCGGCCGCGCTCCGAGTGTGCGGAGTGCACCGCACGGCGATCCGCTCCCGCAGCTGCGGAGTAGCGCGGAGCCGCGGCCGCCTCGCAAGGAGCCGGGGGTGCGGGGGTGCGGCTCTGCTCCCCACCTGCGGGGCACACCCCCGCCCTCCTCTCTCATCGTTCCGTCCCCAGCGGGTTCTGGGTGTGAGGGCTGACCCCGCGAGGCGCAGGTACCGGGATAGCTAAGCTCGTGGGGATCCGGGCACCCTGCGTTCACCCCCACTGGCGCTGTGCGGGGATTGCCCAGCCCGAGCCGTGCCCCCCTCCTCCTCCTCAGTCGTCTCCACCTTCGGGACCAAAGAACCTTTGCAAAACAACGATTCCCGGCCCCTTCCCGTAGCCGCGTGCGGGTAAAGCTCCCTTTTGCCTCCCTGGGATTTTCCCCCCACCGGAGAACGCCGTTAATCCCTCGAACACTCTTTTATTGAGGAGAAACCACCGCGCTTCTCGCGGAGCATCCGCCGCGGGCGCCTGGCGGGGAGAAGCTGGGACAGAACCGGGACAGCCGCTCGGCGATGGTTCCCAAGGGCTGCTCCGAGGCCGGAGAACACCGCGCCCCCTCCCCTGCAACCCGGCGGTGGGTGGGGGGCGGCCGCTCCGAGCCGCCTCCGCTCGGTGTCCCCGGGAGAAGGGAGAGGGAAGCGAGACAGAGCGGCCGGAGCCGGCACAAGTGCAAGGCAGCGCCCTGCCCTCGCCTTCGGGGCCCTTTTCATCAGTGCCACCTGGGGATGGATATAAATAGATCGATATATTGCCCGCTCTGCTTCGCTTTGCCTCATTCTTCTCCCCTCCCTTCCTCCCTTTCCTGCGGTTTTGCCGCGAAGGATGGAGAGAGTGGGCTCTGCCGGACCCACTCCCTCCCCCTTCTCCCCCGGGATGAACGCCATGGAGGGGACGGAGCGCGGCGGGGCCGAGCTCCGAAGTGCTTCGGGAGGGCGGGCGGGGGACGGCGGGAGCTCCGGAGCGCCCTTTCCGATAGAGATCCCCTCTCTGTGCCGACCCCCGGTCCGCCGCCCCTCTCCCACGCCGCCTTATCGCCTCAACGGCCGCAAACGACACGGCACGGATGGACGGCTGCGAACAGCGCGGGTGGAAACTGCTCCCGTGGGGCGAGTAATCCTCTGCTGATGGCAGCCCCCGCCCCCAGGCCTCCAAAACCCGCAGCGCAAAGCCAACTTGTACCGTTACTAGTATGATTATTACGATTTTTTAACCTCCTATTTTTAGGGTTCTATGGAAATCAAAGCCAAACTTTGGAACATCTCCATTTTGTTAGCGAGGGGGAGATGATTTGCCTTGATTATTATTTTTTTTTTCAGCGCGGTGCAGAGCCGTGACCCAGCGCTGCAATACATCGCTGCCCTCCGCTGTAGTGAACTGCTGGAGGGGGGCGGAGGGGGGCTCGGAAGCAGCCGCCCTATGGAAGTCAGTGTGTGTCCGCGCCGGGAGTTGGGGCGTAGCACTGCTCATCCGCACGGACAGAGCTCTTTTGCAGGCTGGGTAGGAATCCCAGCGCGTGGAACAGAGAGATAGATAGGAGATTTCTCCTCTTCAAGAAGCACAATGGATTTTGCAAGCGGCTAATTAAGTGTAAAATCTTCCCCCCCACCGCCCCTTGTTTGCAAAGCGGTGTGTAAATGATTCCACTTTAACTTCCAGCCCCTTTAGATCACCAATAGTGCCGCGGTGGTTCTGCTCGCGCTGCTGCGCTCAGAGTCAGCGTTTCCATTATAATTTCCTATTTTCAGGAGTTTTTACAGTGGTCATAAAAATTCAATCCAGGCTGAAACTTGGCATCCCGGGGCTCCTCCCAGGAGGCATTTCTTTTTGTTGTATTTGAAAGAGGAAACCATTTATCTGTTTTTACATTACAAGAGAGCAACAAAAGGAAGAGAAAGCGGAGTTTAGAGAAGTTTTTTTCTTTTCTTTTTTTTTTTCTATATGCTATGTTGCTTGCTTTTGCTCAGCTTTACAGTATCTGCCATAGAAGTTAAAGGAGTACAGTGCACAGTAATTAATAACACGTGAAAAAGCATCAGGTTATGGAGAAGCCCGAGCCCGCGATCAGAACTGGTCATAAAAATACCTTTATCATTCCCAAATCCTTTGCTTTTCTAAACTGATAATTTGGTAGCAGTGCATCCAGAGTGTAATTTGATGCTGGGGGTCACTTTGATTTAAAACAAACGGACCGTTTTGGAAAACCGAGAGAGTTTACGCACGCACTCAGATTTAAGAAGAATTTCCTAAAGGTACAGATGTTTTCACTGCAGATTTGAGGGGGTCTGTCCACCAGCCCCCTCAGTGCAGGTTTATATGTAGCAGTCAAATAATCTTTGGATTTAGGTGTCCCTAAGTATTCATTTATATGATGGATTGTAACGGCTGTATGGTTCCCTTGAAACCATTATATTCTATCAGGTCAAAACCAGCTTCTTAAAAAATTTCATTTAATGCAAGGGTGGCTGGAATGATTTGTGTGCATTGCATTGGCTTGCATGTGATTTCCATATCTGCTGGAAGTTGAGTCAGAATTTAACGACCCCACAGGAACAGAAGGTTTTGGTGACAAGAGCTCAGAATGGGCCTATGAGAAAAAGACCGGTGTGCATTGGGACACTCAAGTGGAATGCCAGCAGAGCCTGGACAGCACATCACTTTGCTGTGGATTATGCCTATGCCATATGTTCTACAGAGAAATCCTTTCTTTACTGCTGTGCTATACGCATTTCTGCTAGTCTGGGAACTTGGTAGAGGTATCCTCCCTGCCATCCAGCTCAGAATAGGCAGGAGAAAGGATCACAAAAACTGACAGCACATTGAGGTTAAAGAATTTTCTGTAGGTGGTTTAAAAAAAAAAATGCGTGTATGGAATTAGGTATGTATGTACACACATACACATGTATATATGTATGTAGAAAAGGAAATTGATTTTGTCTATAAATAAAGGCATAGAGACAGATTAAGACAGATGGTTTTACAGTATGCAGGCTAGAATTAGGAGTACATGTATATCGATTCAGGGAGTGTCAGCCACCTTTACTCTGTGAAATGTTGTGGGATAACATGCATTTGATAAGGCTTATATTTGGTGAGGCTATATTTCACAATTAAAGAAGGACTCCATCTGTTTTGGGGGGAACGAAGGGAACATTTTCTTGTCATGTTCTGTTAAACTCATGACTAGAGTTAGGGCTCCACAGGTTTTTTTCTTCCTTTAAGGGAAGGACAGTGACGATGGGCTACAACAGATCCAACACTCACTGCAGGCAAAGGAAGCTCACTCTCTGACCTCACTGATACCTGTATCTGACTCCACAACTATTGCTCTTCCAATCAGTTAAGCTGTTGAACCTATTTTAGGAGTGTGGGCTCCCGCAGAGACAATGATTCGTATTTTAGGCATCTCAGCTCATTTCCCGAGAGTAAGGAGGACAGACACTCCAGTTCTGTACTCACCATATCAGCAATATCTTCAGCAATTACTACAGCCCATACCTGCAGTAGTTGTTAGATCGTACGCCAACATGCCAAGAGTCTTGTTACAGCTGAAAAATGAAACCTTTTCTGTGCAAGAAGCATTTGGAAAATCTTTTCCTAGGACTTATCACAGCAACACTTCATGGCAGCAAGTCAGCATCTGTGCATTTCCTTTGGGCTTAGCAGGACTGGAGACAGTAATACAAACAGGACTGCAAGTTTTATATCCTAATCATTTGGGATCTTGCTCTGGCTTTGCTCACTGCATAGATCCTGGGATAAGCTGTGAAACAGGGCTCTACTTGCATCAGCTGCCAGTACTCATATCGTGTCACTCACAGTCTGGGTGCTGGAGCCCAAGGAAAATGTCACACTCAGAGCACACGTAGTAGCAAGAGGGGAAGATTACATTGATGTTTGTGCCACAGAGCTGTGACTCTCTTCCCAGTGCTGTGAGCACTTTATTTCCATACACCAGCTGCCTTGCCTGATCAGTTCGGTAAAGCAGTGCACAGTGCTGAATGCTATAAAGATCCTGTGCAAATGTGTTCTGCAGCCCCAGTCAGGCTCCTTGAGGAGCTCCACTGGCTCTGAGCTGTGGATCCACAGCTCAGAAATGTGGGTGACATTTTAAATATCCTGGGTCCATACTTTGGGAAGCCCTCACAGTCAGAGCACATCTCAGTCATTGGTGGGGTTCAACTTTAAAAGCAGGTGTAGGACATTCACTATTTGGGACAACCACTATTGCAGCAAAAGAGGAGTCCCTGGCAGGACTAAGAGGTGCATGGACCAGGGCTATTTCCCCTGCTAAACCAAAACACTCTCAATAGCTGATGCCCAGCTCCAGACCTAGCACTGCTTTCTACTCTGCTGCTGACCAGCACTACTGGCAGAGGCAATGGCCAATCCTCCCTTGGGAAAAGGGACAATTTTAATCCAGAGACATCAGTGTTCAGTCCTCTAAATCACATCTATTCCCCCCACTCATCTATAATACAATTACTACCAGAAGCCAGTTGATCTCCAGCCATGCACACTGTTGACATGACCTCATGACTTTGCAGCAGTTATGGGGTTCAAGTTTTCCTCCATAGAAATCAATGTGAGCTTTCATGATCAACTACAGTGATGGTAATACCTAAGAACTTTGTCATTATGTCACTGCAGATTCAACTTCTTGGCTTTTACTCAGTGGAAAGGTGTTATTCTAGCACAAAACATTACTGTGACTAATACAGAACTAGTGTTTGGCTGAAGGACACACAAATACCGACCCAGCAAGAATTTTATAATTTAAAATAACCCAAAAGTAGGATTTATTGAGGATAACATACAAGAAATCTGAATTTTAGTTGTGTAATAATTCATAATGTCTTCCCTGGTTCCAGTATTTTCTAAATATGTAGTGGCTCCATAGGAAAATCAAATTCCTTTGGTTTTGTTTTTAGGTTTAGCTTTCTCAACGGTTATAAATACCCACAGAATTTACTTTCATTACTGCATGGAAGTAAATGCATGGATCAGCTAAAAGTCACTAAAGCTAAGGAAATCAAGAGTGAAGTCGGAAGGACCAGCCCCTATCAATACGCAGCTATGCTCAAGTATGAGAGATAATGGGGGGGCCTTTGTGCCTTCAGGTGGTCCTAAATACCAAATATACCGTAATACCTCAGCCTGAGGGGAGGTTAAGTACTGACAAAGCTTCAGCCCTAACCAAGAACTTCCTGCTGTTTGTAAGATAAGGTCAGATCCATAAGGTTATTTTCAGATAGGCCTTTGTATGTAATACTGTAGGCATGTCACGATCAGGGCATTAGAGAGCGGACGGAACCACAAAATCCTCTCCTACAGTGCAATTCTGAAGAAAACTCGCCACCTGCTGGACAAAGCCCTCCTCGTTCTGGGCTCCTCTGAACAATACTCGCTGAAGTCATTATTTATCGGTTTCCGGCAGCAGAAATTGTTCAGAGTTCGCTCTCTCCTGTTAAAGCACTGATTTGGGGAGCCTCAGCCTTTCGGGGAAAAAATACATTTATTTACTTATTTTGCCGATGTTTAAATTTAATACCCACCAAACTATAGTCTCACAAGGCTTACATGTTTTCACACAAGTTAGTTTTGTTAACTTCTTTTTCATATATAATATAGTCTCCTTCTTTCCCTTACAGTTGTATCAGGGATCATTGTAGTTTTCCTTGTGATGTTTGTGTTGCTACAGAGTCTTTTCTTTGCTGTTACTGCTTCCATTTACAGTCACTGAAGAATAACTGGAGATTCTGACATCTCATGAGAAATACTTCTCATTCTTGTAGTGGGAAAGGGAACACCTCTCAGTGAAAGATCTCACCATCTTTCAAGGTTTCAAGGTGAGGCTTTCAAGGCGAGGCTGGATGAGGCCCTGGGCAACTTGACCTAGCTGTGGTGTCCCTGTTCACTGCAGGGGAGCTGGACTAGGTGGCCCTCAGATGTCCCTTCCAACTTGAAGGATTCTATGATTCTATCTCATGATTTACCATTTCTTCATACACTTCCTGGTAAGCAGAATTAGACTATCCAGTAGAGATAACAGAGTCTTGTGTGTGTGTGTGTGTGTGTGTGTGTGAGTTAATTAAGTTACATAAGTAATATCACCTTTTTGTCTTTATGTCCGATCAGCAGTCAGCTAAGCCAAATGAAAGTTCCAATTGATTCCAGTTAGATTTGGGTAGAACCATTATACAATACAATGTGTTAGCCAGCTAATATTGGGTTCACCATTTATTGGCAAGGATTGTGATTGCTGAAGTCAAAGAAACAAGATCAGTATCCAGAAAGGTTTGAGCTCAGCAATGGAGAAGGCATGAAGGCTGGGTTCTTCCAGAGTCAGAGACCAAGTATGCTCTGAAAAGGTACATCACTTAGTGTGAGTCCAGCACTGTAGCAATGTATAGGACTTAATCTGCCAATATAGAGAACAAAGCAGAGAAAGAAAGAAAAATATGGATACATCTCCAAAATGAAAGTGATAGAGAAAACTTAGAGACTATTAAAACAACAGGGACAGTCACCTTTATTTTCAATCTACATGACATGAAATTCAATTCAATACTTTTCATCACAAAATGGACAAAGTTACTGTAGCTCAAAAATTTTGTATGAAGATAAACACTGAAGAATTAATATGCATATATATATATATAATAAATGCAAATACGGTTTTTAGAAGGTAACATAGATATCCTGACTAGAAGAGCCAAAAGAACTCAAAAATAAGTCTGTGAGTTCATACAGAGAACGGGAAAGCAGTTTAACAACAAAAATAATGTCAGAGAACTCCAAAATATCAGTCTTGGCTCAGTTTAATAAGGATGATCAAAGAATGAAGAAAAAGAACAGAACAGAATAGAATAGAATAGTCCAGTTGGAAAGGACCTTCAAAGAACATGAAGTCCTGCTGCCTGACCACTTCAGTGCTAACAAGAAATTAAAGTATGTTACTGAGGGCATTGTCCAAGTGCCTCTAGAAAACTGACAGTCATGGGGCAACAACCACTTCACCAGGAAGCCTGTTCCAGTGCTTGACCACTCTCAAAGTAAATAAATGTTTTCCAGTGCCCTGTGTGACCATCCCCTGGTGCAGCTCTGTGCCATTCCCTGTCCTGTCATCGGTTCCCAGTAAAAGAGCTCCTCCCTTTGCTTCCCCTCCTCAGGGAGCTGCAGAGAGCATGAGGTCACCTCTTGGCCTCCTCTTCTTCAGAACAGACAGCTCAAGCGTCCTCAGCTTCTCCTCACAGGACATGCTTTCAGCCCTGTTACAGCTTTGCTGCCTCCTCTGGGTGCATTCAAGGACCTTTACATCTGTTCTGTATTATGGAGCCCAGAGCTGCTCATAATACTCAAGGTGAAGCCATACCAATGCTTTAGCAGGAGACTGCTACAGAACCCACAAATGCAATCAAAGTAACTAAGGAAAGAATGTCACCAGTGTAGTTGTGAACCACTAAAACACCATACCTGTCTAACCAAGAAATAAGGGGCAATGAATCAAGAGGCTTGGGATTTGGTCAACCTCTTCTACCAAATTTATCTATTGCTTGGTTTGAATCTCCTAATAAGCTATCTGCTCTAGCATGTCCATTTGTATAAGGTAAGTAAAATCCACTAAATTGTCAGAGATTGCACACACACACAAAATACATATCATATTTCACAGAGGGGGAATATGAATATGAATAGCCTGCATTTTCTTTGATTTAGCCTTTGAATTAGTGGTGTATTTTGGTCTTGAGTTGGACACAATGCAGTCGTTAAGCATTTGTGAAGCATTTGTCTTGAACCATCTTTGTTTTCACAAACCCTTCCTGACATAGTAGACATAGGCTAGCATCTCTGTGGAGGTAGACTTAAGGCAGGGACAAAGATGTGTATTTCTTACTTCAAGTGTAACTGAAGAAAGAAAAAGAGCAGAGGAAAAAGCAGCAATCTTATACCAAACTGAATAAGAAAAAAATACCTTTTGGTGAGGTGGCAATGGTACCCAGAAAACAGAAGTCGTTGTCACTGCCAACTAATTTTGATTTTAGTGTCCCTGAACACTGAACCAAACTTTAGCAGAGCCCTGAATTAAAGTGCATCAGGATTTGAATGAGAAGACAGGTGACAGAAATCAGTTAATGATCAGCAACTGACTAGTTGCTCTTTAGCAACCTCATGCACGTTGCTGTGTAGAAAAAGCTAAACTCTCTTTTCTACTTTTCATGGTTTTACTTGCAGAACACTCATATATGTCACAGTGCACAAGGAGAACAATACAGCAAAGCAGAGCCATAAAACAACAGCTGCTGTAAGCTCATATCCTGGAGGCAATTTATTCATATTTTTGTCCTGTCTACATCCAAATGCTAGAGAAAAAAAATTAAAGAGAAAAAAATAACATAGATGCTAGGAATATTTGTGGCTGGTCAAAGTTCGTTAGTTAAATACTGTTGGAGTAATGCCAAAGACCTGAATATAGGCATCTTGAATCCCAGATGAATATATCCAAAATTAGACTAATGACTATCCCAAATAACTTTCTCTACTCTTTCTGACTGGTGGAAAACAATCCAGCCAGCTGAAGATATTATATATGTCTTTGGAGCTAGGAGAGAAGCCTCATAAGTGAGCCTTATCTCTTCACTAGCCACTGTTCTCTGGTCTGATACCATGACATTTTCTGCCCATTTACAACCCCCTGATCATTACCATCACCTCTTAGGGAAGAGGGACAAAGCCAGAATGAGGTGTTACTGCTTTCCTCAGCTGTGGATAGCTTTCCAAGAGAAAGGTCTATGCTTATACTCTTGCTGTTCTCTGGAAATAGCAGAAGCCTTGCAAAGGTTGTTGTTTAGGTCATGACTCTTAGTGATTTTTCCCTAGTGAAGGGAAACAACTGAGCCCTGTCTTTAGGACAAAGTAGAAACTGGACTTGAATGACTCTTCTCAGTCAAGGCAGTTTCATCTTCTGCTCCTTGAAAATCCATTTTTTTCATTGTCTTCTCAGCTTCTTAGGCATCACTGCAAAACCACAGAATTATTTTGAGGCTTTGTTAGTTTCCTTGTCCCTATTAGAAAGACATTACAGACTTTAATATTGCATATCTTACATCTTATGAACAGTCTGATATAAACATGTGTTCTTGTGTTGACTTAAACTTGACTCATTCCTTGGTATTTCTCTCTCTTGAATTTTGTATACTAAGATAAACATCTTTTCTGTTCAGAAAATTGGATGCTTTGAATCCAGATTCCTTTTGAAGGACTTTGCATCAGTTTTATTTTGGATTAGTGTGTAGATCAATGATACACGTTTGTACTCACAAGGTGGCTCCTATAACAATCTATGTGCGAAGTGCATTTACTGTGCAAGATAGTATTCAATGTTCGTATGAGCAATCACATTAATTAAGAAAAAATAGTCTTTATTAAAATACACTACCTGAAATACAGTTACCTTTGGAGAATGATGGCGCTGTTTATGACCTGCTGAGTATGGTTTTAGAACGTAACTTCTTTTTTTGGGGGGGGGGGAGGGGTTGGTCCAATTGACTTAAACAATGCAATTGGTTACAAAATCTGCTTTCTGAGTAGATATATCCTGTCAGTGCACACCTCAGCACTTGAAGCCTTTCAGTGTACAGGACAGCTGAGTCTCTCTTAACAGAGACCTTCTTGAGACTCTCTGCTTGGCTTCAGAGAGAGGGCCTACTGAGGAAAGAGTATGGAAAAGTTTATGATCTTCAAAGACAGGATCTTATTGCAGCTGACAATACCTGATCTCCATTTCTTCCATTTAAATCCAGACAGGGACCATGGAATCTCCTGGCCACTCCACAGGGACTGGTCATATTTCCATCTGGGGGCCATTAGCCTCTTCCAGTAACATCCACCTTGAAAAGTGTAAGGCTAGTTTTAACGAAGAGGACAACCGCACCTGCTTCCTCTCAGCAAACAGGGCAGCTGAGCATCCAGATGTTTGTAGTTGTGGTTGAGTTTAGATGTTTTTCATCTGCTTCTCACAGGAACTAACAGTATTGCATTCCAGTGACCATACAATCCTGGCTTCCTGTCTTACAGGACTATGGTATCCTTTTCACCTTTTTTGTCATTGTCAAAGACCTTCACATTGCATTTCTTTCTCTGGAGCAGAGTCCTTTTTTTTTTCATAAAAACGGAATGCGTTTTTCTTGTGGTTTTTTTTTTTTTTGTTGTTGTTGTTTGTTTGTTTTGTTTTGTTCATTTGTTTGGTTTTTATATTGTTTGTGTTTTTACATAGTTTAGAGTTTCGAGGTCAATATCTAAGACACTTATGTCCAGAAATAGCTGAATTACCATGTTGTTAAATGCAGAGGGAGCACTGGGGAGTAATTGTTTGAGCTTATCTTTTCAGATCAGATGAAACTCTTCAATGTACAGAGTGGGAGAAGAACTCATTGCAAGCAGCTCTGTGGAGAAGAACTTGGGGGTCCCGGTGGACAAAAAGCTGGACATGAGCCAGAATTGCGTTCATGCAGTCCGGAAAGCCAACAATACCCTGGGCTGCATCAACAGAGGGGCAGCAGCAGGGAGGGAGATGGGTTTGTCCTCCTGTTCTGCCCACATGTACCTTTTGCCGTACTGCATCCAGGCCCAGGGCCCTCAGCACAAGAAGGATACAGAGCTGGTGGAGCATATCCAGAGGAGGGCCATGAGGATGAATGAGATGAGGAGTACCTCTCTCATGACAAAAGGTTGAGGGAGATGGATTTATTTGGCTTGGAGAAGAGACGCCTCTGGGGAGACTTCATAGTGGCCTTCTAGTACTTAAAGATTACTTACGAGCAGGAGGGGGAATGACTTTTTACACATTTTGATGGTGATAGGACAAGGAGAAATGGCTTTAAACAAAAAGAAGGGAGATTTAGGTTAGATACTAGGAAGAAATTCTTTATTCAGAGGGTGGTGAGGCACTGGCACAGGCTGCCCAGAGAGCCTGCGAGTGCGCCATCCCTTGTAGTATTCAGGGTCAGTTTGGGTGGGCCCTGGGCAGCCAGAGCTTGCGGGTGGCCACTAGCCCATAGCAGCAGGGTTGGAACTGGGTGGTCTTTAAGGTCCCCTCCAACCCAAGCCATTCTATAATTCATATGATTCTATGGTGTGTCACATATCATTATCTTGCTGATAATAGAAACTCCTCTTAATTTTATTTTAAATTATTTTGTGAATGGCATATTAATTTTCTTGCGACTCATAATAGATTTCCTTGCAATTTCGTTCTCCAGAACATTCTGATAGAATAAGATGATGAAAAGTAGAAAGTTCAAAGGGAATAAGAAACTTCAGATGAATCCTTCTTCTTAGGTATTATTTTTCCACCTCTTCACCAGTTTGACTTTGACTGTCAGGCTGAAGGTTCATGTCAAAGCAATCTTCTGAGGAGCTTTTCCTCAACCTCTTTGACTACATAAGAGTGGTTATTACTGAACTGTGTTGAACTCTGGAGATACACAGTGAGTTTTACCACTCTGATACATACATGGGGTTTAGTGTGGTCCAAATAAAGCAGATAAAAAGGAGAAATTAGCCAATTTTTAAAGTTTTTATATGTCTGGTTTTGTTTGCTTTTTAATTTGGATTACCAAATAGAGTGATCACCGGTCATGATTAAAAAATATGACTGATTCAGTTCAGTGCTTTGAAAAGGAAATGTGTAAAGGCAAGAGGAAGGAGCACCATCTCACTTGTTTTAAGAAATCTGTGATGTAGAAGTTTGCCTCCAAAATAGGCTGTTTGAAGACCGCAGGAAGAAGCCGGCAATTCCGGAGTGCTATTCATTTAACCTATCTTAGACCATGTTCCTTTAGCATCTGCTGCACACAAAGACACTTCTGCTATATTTGGCACAGAACCATTTTCACAAATTGCTTGTGGTCTTCAGGCCTTCAGGATGATGGGTGGTAAAAAAGATAGCCGTATTCTGTCTTCATTAAGTCTATGGTTTCTCTGTAGCAATCCTTGCCAAGTAATACCAGTGGGTGTAGCCTTTACAGTGCACAATGCTGTCTAGTGAGACTTGGCTCAAGCCCACCAAATCTGTAGATTTCGTGTTTAGTTAAGTGAAGGTGACGTTACAACTTGGTGACTTCTGTTAACCATATTTTTCCAAATAACATGTGAACATGCTTGAGCCTTTTAAGTTTTATTAAAGATCAATCAGTTGAAGGGGTTTTGTTTTGGCAAGGATCACAACCGCCATTTACTGATCATGAAAACAGAACTAATCAGGATAAGGGCAGAATGTGCAGAATTCATTCTTGAAAGGGATTGTGTTGGGGATGGGAGGATGAGTGGCTCTGGTTAGTCTTTTTAACTAGATCTCATTTCTAAGAAAAGAAGTCCATGTCAGATTTCCTTCCTGTGCCATCTGTTCATTGATTATGCAGTTTTCATTTAAGCAGGTACAGATTTCCTGGGGGGATAGAGCTGGAGGCTCTCTTCATAAGAAATATTAACCCCTATCTCCAATTCCCTGCTGCAGCATGAGGCTTCTCTCACATTCTCAATAGTAACACAGATTTTGTCACCATAATATCACAGGAGAAGTAATAAGATGTTGAAGTGGAGGAGTCTCTTGCTGTATTCATGGCAGGTGGGAACAGCCTCTGTGGATGGACTGGCTATAGTCACGGCTGAGGTTTGGAGCTTGAGCTTAGGCTTTCAATAGCCCTGTGCTGATTGCACCTATCTTCCATGACATGATTCACCATTCTGGTCCTGTGCCATTGGCTTAGAGGCTATTTTTAGTCCTACTTAAGTTAATAGGATAACATTTCCTATAAATATTGGAAGTAGGAAACAAAAGGAGGGATTTCCACAGTTCACAGGGAATGATTCTAGCACATGGTTTCATGATGAAGCACTGTTTGTGGCTGCACAGAAATACCACACCTTGCCTTCTTTCTATGCCTTATACTTTGGGTGCTTTCCCACAAAGTGGGAGCAGGAGATTTAGACTCCTTTGGACTGCAGACTGTCTGAACCAGGGTTCTAACTACAAGCAATGCAAAAAAAGACATCCCTAGTTCTCATCTGTGTTTTAAGAAAAGTAGCTGTGCATTGAATATAACAGCTCAGACCATTTTCTCATTCAGGTTCTAAACATTGTGTCTGTAGATCAACAGTTCTTATGCTGGATTTATTTAGGATATGGAGTACATCTTGGTTATCTGCAGAAGCACTTCTAAGTCAAAGCACTGATTTTACGTGCTTTCAGGAATTAATAGAGCTGGAATTGATCTCTGAAATTCAAAATCCTTAGTGGAGACTTAAGAAGACGTGGTGAGTCTGAGCGTCACTATTATTTGCTGCAGCAATAAGAGGAGAAAACTTTTTCCTCTTTGGTTTGGAGTCTGTTATACACTTCTCTTAATTTTGTTCTTTGTTCCACTCCTTTTTGTTCTTTGCACTGGCATGGTCACTACCCTACAATAACTATTTTGTTTCTTGCTGTTTGCCTCTAGTGAGCTATCTTTGGCAGAGTGTTTCTGCTAAAGCAATGAAGGAATCACAGACATGTTGAGGAAGTACATTTGTTTTAGGCTGTTTCCACACCTACTGAGGATGACAGCCTTTTGTCTTGTAGACTGGTTCGACAGCACCTGAACTAGAGGCTGGCTCATACATACACATCACAGTGGAGGAGTATACAACATAGCCAAAATTTATGCTCTAAGACAACAGATTCAGTGAAAAGCTCTTCACCTGCCAGTATTAGAGTTTATAGGCTTCTTTTTCTTGGGTCAGTGGCTTTATTGAGACCCGAAGTGCTGCAGAGAGAGTGTTCTTTAACATACTTCCAGCTGCTGAGGATATGCTTATTTGTAACATATAGATTTTCCAGCAAGAGTGGAAATTCAAAGAAACTGGGAGGAAAAAAAGGTGATGAATAATCTAGAAAAAGAGTCAGGTGTCTTACTACCGCTTTAGACACCTAAATCCAGCTGTAACTCCAAGATGCCTTATGGGGTGACTCCTGGAGAAATCCAGGTTTTTGTTGGTAAAATGTATCCTTGTTTACATACCTCTTACGCACACATACACAGCTCCCAGACGTTCTTTAAAAAGTGTTCCTTGGAGGAGGGTCTGGGGCCCAGCTTTTTCAAGTTAATACACAGGCTATGACCCAAATCAGAATGCTTTATCAAAGAGAGAGAGCCTCAGCCCACATTCACCTACAGAGCAAAGGTGCCTCCTCCCTGGAGTGAAATACAGTGATTCAGGTTCCTGTTATAAATCAGGAAGAAGAGGATACAATGCTTTCATGCACAAAAAGAGTGGTCTAATTCCTGGCTTGCTGGTCGTAATACCAATAAGTTATTTCTTGATAGATTCCCCAGTTTGGCTCAGGCACATAAATTCAGGTCAGTGTTCACGGCCGTAAGGACAGCGGTGACTTTAACTACAAATAGTAGATGACTATTTAGGGCAGGTGAATCACAGAGTCATTTGAGTTGGAAGGGACCATTAAAGGCTATGTAGTCCAAATCCCCTGCAATGAACAGGGACACCTGCAGATAGATCAGGCTGCTCAAAGCCTGGTCCTTCCAGCTGAAAACTGGAAACAGATAAAAAAGTAATGGTCACTACCTTTGCAGCAGAGCCCAGCCATCAGAGCTTTCCTCTTCCCCTGCTTTGTGTTCAACTCCATTTTTTCCTTTAGCAGAGCAGCCCATTCTCATCTCTGAAATGACTCGTCTCATTTGAAGTAAGCTTCTGAGAAACCTCAAACTGGTTCTGTGGTATGGAGGGAAGCTATAAATTCCGGATGTGGTAGAAGGAGAAGCCAACTTCCTTGTAGTGTTGGGTTGGTTTTTTTATTGTTGTTGTTGTTTGTTTGTTTTTTGTTTTTTTGGGGAGGGTTTTTCTTTTTCTTCTTCTTCTTCTTCTTTTTTTTTTTTTTTTTTGTATTTTTTTTTCCTTTATTTCATATCTTAGTCCAAGAAACTTTACACAGAGAACAGTGTTTTTGTAGTCACTTATGTATAGGACCACAGAGCATTTTTTTCTGGGGCCATGAGTTCCACAGAAAAGCAAGTTAGTTACAAATAATGCAGTACGATAATAAATATCCATCATTAACCAGAATAAATACCACTCAACAAATATAAATAATAAAGTCCTAGTAAAATCCTTTAGTATCTGAGCACAGAACCCAAGGATACATAGCTTATACTTGTATGATATACCCTTTATTATCTTAGTTGAACAGCTGGGGAGAATACCTGTAAGTCCTTCCCAGGAAGGAAGACTCTAAAGCATAACACTTGTATGTGCATGGCACCAAATGAATAGTAAATTTGTACCAGTAAATCAAACTATAGCAAGGCTCTTCTATTTCCTCTATCCTTTTCCCTAAATGTTCTACAGTTCTGTGCGACCCACAGACTGTGGGCAATTTGCTGCTTCTGCACCCTCTTATCTAGCTTGTTTCCTGAGATGGTAAACAACCACACTGGCCAAACAGAAGAGTACAATATACATATGTATAGTTTATACACTGTGTATATCTTGCATATTATATACAATATCCAACTGTCCTTTCAGTGATCTGCAAGTAAGTGTTGGTATCAAAAAATACAGTTGCCTTTGTAGAATACTTTGGGAATCGCTGATCAAAGCTTTCAACATATATTTTAGGAGTTTCACTATCGGTATTTTATCTTGCTTTTTTTTTTTTTTGAAGGGTATGTTTCATATATTAATTCTTTTCGAAGTAAAATGAAGATGAATGAGATATGGTTAGCCAGGACTGACAAACTGGACGAAAGCTTAGCTACGTACATCTTATACACATAGTATGCTCAGTGCTGGGGCACAGTACCAGTCTGCTGTTTTTTACTCCCACTCCAGAGACTCAGATTTCCCTGGTGCTATGTCCTTTCTGTTAGCACAAATGACGTTTCTTGCGTTCCTTTGTTGAAACAAGCCTTTCTAGGTTTTGAGGCTCTGCCTTTTACAAAGTGCTTTTGTTCAATAGGGAGGCAGTCAAGATTAAAATCAACAGATAAATATGTGATACATACGAACATTCATAAAGGTTTATTATTGTTTTTCTTGCTTCTCAATCTCTTTGAGATGAGATTTTTTTTTCTCAAAATGCTTAGCCATCAGGACACATTCTGTGTTGACTCCTTCTGTGACAATTTTGGTTTAAGCCTTCCTCTTAGCATTCCCTTTTGTAAAACAAAGGCAATAGAGCTTTTGAGTTGTTTTGTTGTTGTTGTCTTTGTGATTTATTTTGAGGCCTGGAGTAATTCACAAAACCATTCTAGTTCCCTGGAGCTATAAATAGTTTTGCCAAGGAGGATGTGTAATTCTCAGAAGTGCTTGCCCAACAGTTTCTACATCAAACTCTTATCAGGTACGTAGAGTTAAGTACCACAGTATGGACAAACACTGACATGAAAAACTTGTAAAATCTTTTCCTTCTCCATTCTTGCTTTATGTTTAATAAGAATATACATCTGAATCAGTTAAAAGCAGTAATCTTCTGCATAATGAGGTTCAATATTGATTTCCCAGGTAACAGTAATCGGATGAGAGGTAATGGCCTCAAGCTGAGGGAGGTGGTGGAGTCACTGTCCCTTGAGGTGTTCAAGAAACATGTAGATGTGGTACTTAGTGGCATGGTTAGTGGGTATGGTGGTGATGGGTGGTTGGTTGGACTAAATGATCTTATAATTCTTCTCCAACCTTAATGATTCTATGATTTATTTTTAATGGAAAAACCATCCACCAAAAAAAAAAAAAAAAATTGATCTTTACCAACAGTATTACACCCATCTTTTGAGAAAGCATAAATCACACATGCCACCAATTATTATATATCAAAGCTCTCATCACTTGAAAAAGATATCACTTAAAGTGAATACACTCAGTTAGGGAGAAGCTCCCAAAAAGTGAGAGTTGCCTGTACAAGAAATGGTTAAAATAGGCAGAAGTGCTTTAAAACAGAATCAGAGAAAGCACATAATCCCAGCTTGATGCAATTACTCTAACATGAATTTAAAATAAAATTAAAGTTAACAGTTTAAACTGATGTTTGAGGGGTTTTAAAAAGATTTAGTTTCCCTTGGAACCACTATGTTATTTGAGCCACTGTAATCTCAGAGTGCAGTGCTCATAACTTCTCTCAAGCACTGTTACTACTAGATTATGCCCACAGGTTAAGTTACAAATGTCTAAAAACCCTAAAATTATTAAACCTAGATTAAAGTGTTCAGAGAATATGGTGTTATTTTAGTCTCCTGCCATATCCTACATTTACTATAAAACTGTTATATTGGCATTCTAATAAAATGTCATAAAGCAAGTATGTAAGGAGGTGTTTTGGGTTTGTTGCAGTCTGATGGAAGCCAAGGTAACATGGCAACCAAAATGTGTAACAGAAACACTTAAATGTTTTTCATAAACTGCAAACCTTGTAAGAGTCTAAGAGCACATTGACTACTGGGGAGCGCAGTACTGGAGATTACTGCCATATATTCTTGGTGCTTCATCTTAGGTCATTTCTATACAACTCAAAAACTAATTATCTGACGTAAATGTCCTGCTTTCTTTAAGTCACACTCTTACCCACTAGAGCCCACAGATGTCCCATCAACTCTAGCAACAATATGTAAAAAGGAAGGAACGGTTTTTTCCTTGCACGTTGGGAGCTACATTTTCACAGTCTGACTGACAGATTTAGGAAGTTTAGACAAGAAGAAATGTATGAGACCCTCTGGGCTCATCTGCTTTTCTTAAAATCCCTCACACCTTGAAGAACATCCTATCACAAATGATAGATAATGTTAACAGAGTCTATAATGTCTGTAATGCCTCATTTGGAGAATATGTTCCAATTACTTTCTGTATCTGTGATGCACTTGCTTGTTGTTCTGGTACACAGATGTTTAAAATTCTTTATTTAACTTAGTTAAAAGAAAATGATAAAGAAAAGAGTCTCATTATTAGGTCTCAGTTGTTGTTCACAAAATTAGAAGGATCCAATGATGTATGGACTGTAGTATAACATTTGACCTCCTGGCATACTTACAGGCAGGATAGATACATATCATTTTGACTAACAGGTAATCCCAAATTTCAAGTTTGAGACACCTGAATCAGCATTCTACTCCTGCTATCAAGGAATGAATAAGTTTACTCAGGCTCATTTCTGGGAGACAGAAGTCGACTTGGGGAAGTTCCTTCCACTTAATGAACTCCAGATGGATGACTTAAAAATGCTTAGTGCAGTTACCTGAAATAAGGCTATTTTTTTCTTGGTGAATTTCCCAGGAGCTTATAGAAATTTCCTTTGAGATTATGAGTAGTCAAATCAACATATTCACATACAGCACAGCAACTTACAGTAAGGAACTATATGGAAGTATGAAGGAGGAGCAAGGCAAGAAGAGAGTTCTGTAAAAGAGAAATTCTGATACAGTCAGGGAGGTATATTCTTAATCAATAGGAGAGAAAAGATGCAACTTATGCTACTGCAGGAGACAGACTGATCAATGGTAAGTATAAAAAAATAACATGCATCTGACAAGAGGATCTTCTGGAGGAGAGGAGGCTCAGGGGAGACCTTAGGATTCTCTACAACTCCTGGAAGGAGGTTGAGGTGAGGTTGGGTTCAGTCTCTTCTCCCACATAATTAGCAATAGGATGAGAGGAAATGGCCTCAAGCTGAGCCAGGGGAGGTTCGGGTTGGATACTAGGAAAAAAGTATCCTCTGAAAGAGTGATCAGGCACTGGAATAGGCTGCCCGGGAATGTGGCTGAGTCACTACCCCTGGAGATGTTCAAGGAACTTTTAGATGTTGCACTGAGGTACATGGTTTAGTGGGGAAATATTGGTGGTTGGAGTAAAGTTGGACTGGATGATCCTGGAAGTCTTTTCCAAACTTTCTCATCCTATGATTCTAAGATTCTGTGATTCAGGCAGAATACTTTGCATTGACCAGGAAGTTTTGTGCATTCTCAAGAAAAAAACATCTTGCTGTGGACATCAGCAGTACTCAACAAAAGATCTTGAGGAGCAACTCTAAAACAAAGAAGGAGAACAGTTAATCAAAATGTTTGAAAAATGTAGCTCACAACTGATCATAATTTTCACCAAACTGAATTTGAATTTAATAAAACACTGAAAAAGCATTGCATAAAGCATAAAAAATATTTTAAATTTTTCTTGTATATTCAGAGAAAAAAACCCAAACAAGACAACCAACCAGTTAACCAAAAAAAAAAAGTAACAAAACGCTACCAAGCTGCTCATTTCTGACTATATTTAGTATTTGAGAAACTGTTTTTTTTATTTGAAAGTGAAGTCCTTTCAAAGACAAAATTAAAAGTATCGTTGGTTTGAAAAGATGGTGAATCATCAGTTAATTTCTGTGGCTTAAAGGTTTTCATTTTTGCCAAGACAAATGAAATCCTTAAGGTAGAATACCTGAATAGCAATTGTCAACACAATCTCAGTTGCACCTACAGGTTTCAGCAACATAAACAAAACTGAGCAAGTGAGTATAAGTAAATGATGTAAAATTGCCCATTAATCACTACTTAATACAAGTGGATTTGTTCTAAGTATAAGTATACTGCTTCTGCTCCGTATAACCTGCATGAGTGATATTGGCTGGACTTTGCTCATGCTCAGAAACCTTGTGTGACAAATAACAAAGGTGCAATCTTAGGGCAAATCCAAAGACAAGACTGAAGCTAAGAGCCATATTTTTTTTTCAGATCCTTTGAAATACAAGTGAATCCAATTCCAGTTATTCATAGAATGAAGGAAAAAATAAAATAATAATTAAGAAAGCCCAAACATCAAAACAGCATCTGCAAGCCAATTACATCACTTAAACAGAAGTAGCCATAACAGTACAGCTGCAGGAAACACGTAATAGAGGAAAGAGAGAGCCTTCTTCCTGTTAAACCAACTGTATTTGTTCCCAATCAGGCATTAGGAGGATAATTTGGACTTCCATCTGTGTATCATATAGTCCTATGGAAATTACCAATGTATGCAAAGTGCAGCATTAAAGCTTGTAAATGTTCAGCAGAGATGTCTGGCTTGCTAGCACCAGTAGGGCTGGAATATCCTCTGAATTAATAACAGTTGGAGTGTACTGCATCTGTATGTCTCATGAGGCTAGATCACAACCATCCCCATTTCTGTTGGTACAGCTGGCAGAACTCGTATGTCTTGTTACTATCAAAATATCTCAATTTCATGAACCATGAACCTCTGCTGATATATCTGGTAGAACTCACCATGAGATAAGTGATTATGTTCGGTGATGCTTGAAAGGTATTTCAGCACATGACCTCGCCATTTCCAAAGGAGAAACAGTTATGGGTCAAAATAATTCCAACTCTTTGATTGTTCAGGTGACAGACAGTGTAAGTGCCGTGGTGGGCACTATGGTTCATGACATGTTGAACATCACAGTTGGGAGCACTTAGAAATTCTGGTAGCTTGAGTACTGGAGGCAGATGAGAAAAAGACTGTGAGCATGCAGCAAATAAAAGTGTTACTGTCAAAATTTGATTTCTTCAGGTAATTCTTCAGATTCTGTACCATCCTATGTATTCAGTTAAGAGAGACCTATGCCTCAAAAGCAAACACTGAGTTAGAATGCCAAACTGGAGCCATAGCTGGGTTAGCAGCTGTTAACATCAGGTTTAATTTAGAATGCCAGATTATATTTCTAAGGTTCAGCAATGTAAATAGCAACTGTAGTTAGATAAGGAAAAAATCAGCATATAACAATAGATATCTGCATGAGTGTTTCTAGCCCTGATTCAGATCCAGACTGGCATGCTAGCTTCAAATTCTTCCATGAACAGAGACATTTCACAATAGATAAACTTACAATGCACAGGCACTGCAGAGAGCTTTCCACACAAAAGTGCTGCCAGCTCTCTTATTATACCTGAGAGTTACCAGTTCAGATTCTTCCTCTCATATCAATTTTTAAAGCACTGCTTCATGAGGAAAGAAAGTCAGTCTCTCAGGTAACCAATTCCCAAACCACTTAGGTCTTTATAAGCTAAAACCAACACCTTGAACTCAGCCCAGAAATTTATTGGCAGCCATTGCGGTTTTTGGAGACTGGGATGTGTGGGTTTTTTGTTTTTTTTTTCTTTTTAAATGTCCTCTCTGCATGATGCTCCACTTAATAAACAGGTGGTTGAATTGTGCACGTTAGACTCAGTTGCCAAATGGCCTCAAGATGTAGCCTCACACAGAGCGCATTAGAGTAATGCAACCTTGTGGTAAGAAAAGTATGGATAACTTGAACGGGTGAAGCCTTCTGCTTCATTCAGGTGTTCGCAATCGTTAGGGACTCAACGGTCTGTCCATCTACCCAGGTGCACACCAATGTGGTGAATGGTAAAATGGCGTTTATTTGATGGTGGCAACAGCTTATATAATTGCGCATAGCTTCGTCTACGCCCATCAGGCGATCTCACGTCACTCCTTCCTTTTCCAATTGCCACCAATGAGCACTTGGGATTTCTTGCTTTTCCCTTATTTGGTCTTCAACCTATGCGATTTGCTTCTGGCTCTCCTTATTTGGCTACAAACGGGGATCACATACGACAGGAAAGGTTGTGCTCTTCTTGCCAAACACAGCTGGAAAAGAAAAAAAAAAAAGAAAAAAAAAAAAAAGAAAGAAACAAAACAATAAAAACCCCTCCTGGCCTCCTGTATCTGCTACCACAGCACTGACAAGCTGCCCAAGGTCTCCAGTTTTCTGTGTGCTTCAAGACCTAAAGGCTCGATGGGAAGCTGGACCTAAATTCTGAAATAAAGTGTTTGGATTCTCCAGTGTTCTGGAGCAGGAGACTGGAAATTATGTGACAGATCCACTTAAACTGAATAATGGAAGTTTTCATGACAATGTGAAATGAACAATGCAATCTGTAATAAAGTCCTGGTGTTGTTTATTCGGATACTAAGTGTAACGTTATGCTGCTCCTGCAATTGCCATGAGGAATGTGCTTATATTTTGAACTCATAAGAGCACAAGTTCATCACTGAAGTGGAAAAATGAGGTTTGGGAGAACGTGTGTGAGTGCTGAAGATCAGGAGAATGATGGTGTGAAGTATAGCATTACTGCACTAACAGGCCACTCCTGCTAAATCACTCAGCAATGAAATAATTAAAATCTAGACATCATAGCTGCCAACTGGATGTTTCAGAAAAGTCAGAGTGAGGAGTTTATGTTGGAAAACAACATTGCACTGGTGTATCTCTTCAATATTTTGTCCACTGTTCTGAAAGCTGAAATCAATACCTTACCACAAGAAGAAAGATTAGGGATGGTGAGAGAAATTCAGATTGTTCAGCAAACAATCTAGCTAAAGTAACATGAGATGTCTGATCCCCAGATAACCACAGTGCTGTGAATCTTTGACCATCAGCATTTAAAAGGGCAAAATACTGAAATCAGTAGTCATCACCACATCACCTTGCCCTGCTTTGGATAGCTTCTTGAAAATCGTACTTCATCTTACTTTAGCATATGTGTCAGCTAATAGTAGCTTCCTCTGAATTCTACCTCTTCTGAATAAGTAAGGACATGAAAATAAATAGAATTCCACCAAGAGCAAGATTAAATTGTCCCAAACATTGTGGTATCACTGCAATGTATTTAATCTGCGTCAGTTTTTTTTCAAGCTATATCAGCTCTTTTCAGGGATGTAAACAGTCCAAAAAAGCTTCCATATTCAGAAATAAGGGGGAATATAAAGTATCTAAGCAATGTAGGAATACACGAGTGATTTAAATATCGTGATATCTACACACTACTGTCTTTACTACTGTGTTTTGTATGATGTGTATTCCAGAAACTATACTTGTAAAATATAGTCTCTACTCTATTTTAATCAAGGTAGACTGGCAAAAAGGCTATTCTAAAAACAAGTGCAAAAAGTCTTAATAAGTCACTGCCACTGGCAGTTAACTGATATTAGGCACAAGAAAAATGAGGGGTGGCAGATATAGAGGCCTCTGCTTGCTAGAGAAACTTTATCTCTGGAACTGTTGCAAAGATGCTACTGCAGCGTTTCCTCCACTCTTTCTTTGAAAGCTCTTCCTTTGGATGAAAGCTATTTTTGGCCTGGTGAAGGATTGTTCAACTTCTGTACCCGATCATGGTGTGGATAGGGGCTGACATTGCCATCAAGGGGCTAACTGCAGGGTGCTGTGATAAACTCAGTTTACTCTTTCATTGCTTTAAGTATTATAGTGAAAACAGGATTTGCATGTCATTTTTATTATAATTTGGTTTCCTGTTCAAGCTAAAATAGCTTTTGAAACTGCAGTTTATCCACTCATGAACTAGAACAACGTCTTGTAAAACTGTGCTGGGTTTACACTAGTTTCCCTTATTTGAAACATATGCAGAAACTTATGGTTGTGATCTAGGATTAATACTGTGTAGGCTGGGTTACATCTAGTTGGAACTTCTGGGTGTGACCGTCACTCTTCATTTAAGACAGTAGAAACAGTCTCATTTATGAGATAGTAGTATTCAAACTGGAACAAAGGCACACCCAAGGCCACTAAGGAATTTGAACTATCTTGGAGGAAGGCTTTGCTGGACATTATTTTTTTAGATGAGTATGTATGTACACGTATCCATATGCCAGAAAGAGAGGGGGAAAAACAAATTGTGGGGAAGCTTGTGTTATGAAGTTGTTCTTGGCAAAGTTGGGTTAAAAGATCCCTTTTAATTTCTATCCTCTCCTATCTGTTTGTTCCCCTCCATTCACACCTTCACCTTCTCCGGACTTGATTAACTTCTGCTAATGAAGTGATTTATGTGGCTTTGTTATCAAGTGTATCTGTAAATTATCTTGTTTCATAGAAAACAGTTATTTTTTCCCCCCTAAAAAAAGAACATGGTTGAGAGCACTGTCACAGAAAAAATTGCACAGACACAAAGGGAGTTTGCATTGGGACTGCATGAGCTGCTGCAGTTAGGAAGGATTTGAGGGAGAACCTTATCTAAAAGGACTCATAATTGCATCTTTAGTGTAAAGTTCACTTTGATTTGAAAAGAGTAAGGAGCTACATCAGATGATTAATTTCCTTTACCTGTGCTGGTATCCTCCAGAATCACTCAGAGGAAGAAACTCCTGCATTCCATTCCTCCATTCCTGGAGGCAACTGCTTTGTCCACATCTTCTGTTATACCTTGTTTCCAGTTCACTCAGCATCCTTCAGCTTTCTCTTCTCACACCGGTGCTATCCATACTGAACGCATCAGGAGGACTCTCAGTACTCTTTTCTTCTCTGCTTGCACCAGCTTGGAGATAGAAGATTTTGTCCTCCCTAAAGACCTATCCCTGATGATTCTTCATTCTTCCTCTGAGACAGTGTAGGAAGATCCTGAAGTCTTGAGAGATCTACAGATAGTATTGGAAGACTGGTCACTGCCAGTTCTCTGAAAGCATAGGAGTCTTCTTCCCTCATTTTGGTATTCAGAATAACAGAATTGTAGAAGTTGAAAGAGACCTTTAGAAATCATCAGTCCAAACTCCAGCTAAAGCAGGTACCCTACAGTAGTTTGCACAGGAAAGTGTTCAGACTGATCTTGAATATCTCCAGAGAAGGAGACTCCACAACTCCTATAGGCATCCTGTTCCAGTGCTGTAATCCTCGCAGTAAAAGGGTCTTTCCTCACGTTCATTTGAAGCTTCCTGTGCCTGTTGCCTCTTGTCCTGTCACAGGGCACCACCAAAAAGAGCCTGGCTTCATCCACTTAACAGTCACCATTTAGATATTCATCAGCATTGACTTATTATCTTACAAGAACTCGTAATTGCATCAAGAATTCAGAACCATCAAAAGTATCTAACCTAACTCATTCAGTCAAGTAATAAGGGATAACATATACATACCACAGCTAATTCCAAACGTTAGTTCAGCCCTGCTGTCATTCAGTACCGGGACAGCCTATGGACAGTTTCTGTTAGGGACAAGGAAAAAACCTGGTGACAGAATATGTCACTTTTGCTCTAAGCTGTGCTGGTCACTCTAAATTTCTATTTAGACTATTCTATTAGACTATTTCTATTAGACTGTTCAGAAGAACATTGTGTGCTCATTGGTAGGTTTAGGCTACAGAACAGACTTGTTTCTGAGGATTGTCCTCTTACGCATTTGTCACTCTGGATTCGTGTTTTCTGCAAACTCTCTGGAGTAAATACTGTCTGAAATAACTATGTAGAACTATTACCAACTTCAACAGTGGGCATGCATCAACACCTTAGGGTAAATAATTGGAAATATACAATAGCGAATAACATTAATGGAGTAGAACCATTAGTTCCAGTCATTAGAATGCGAGGTGATAGATGATTAGCTACATTGGCTAAATGAATGAACAGTAAGTCTTCAATACTTCAATACTTCAATACTCTGAATCTACAACATATATATTTCTCTGATTTGGCAAAGTGTTTGTTCTTGTTTGCATACTTTGATTTCTTTCATCGTTTTTGACATGATTCCTTATCTAATGCAATATTTTGCTGCTGGTTTATTCATCTTCCTTATAAACTGATCTAAATTTTCATATTTGTAATGTACATTAATTCTCCCCTACTATATTATTTTATCACCATTAACATCTTATAATTTTGAGGCCGTGAATCTGGGATGAGAGTGAAAATATTTTAAACACTTCCAGATCATCTTTTTTTTAACATTATTTTCTACAGCTGATTTACATCCATAATCCTTGTCAACTCTGCAAAATTAGCTCTCCTGAAGCAGCAGTCTGTAGCCACCTCAGCCACGTATCTTTCTCTTGAGGTATCAGTTTTTACCTCCACAATGGCTACATCGGTTTATGTCAAGATGAGAACTTGATAATTCCCCTCTATTGGCTGCAATATTTTTCCAGTTGTGGCATTTTAGGCTATAAAATTCTGTGTGCTTTAAGCAGACAGCGTGAAGTTTCCAGTACAAGTGTTAAAGTTTTCCAGGATAATAATGCAGCTTACTTTTTCTCTTGAATGCAAAAGGTGATGTAGAAATGCATTGTTCAAATTCCAACGTGGAATGCCTACTACACATTGTGATTTTCCTGCTAGGGCACGTAGGATTATTCTCCCATGTGACACAGAAACAGGTGAGTGGAGATCACCACCTCCTTTTCCCTCTGTCTTGCTAACCCATTCTAAGTACACTGTAAGCTTTATGACTACCCTAAGCCTGGGCTTCCTGGAAGTATCTTCCTTCTTCTGCCAGAAAGTTTTGTCTGAATAGATTTTGGAGGGTAATAAATTTGTCTGGGATTTCCCTATGGCTGGTAGCCCTGAATAGCTGGACACCTCTAACTCAGCTGCTCCAGGAACATTTGTGGCGTGGAATATCTACCTGTGCCTTTATTTATAGGAAACATTAGGCTTAATGGTTCCATAGCAACAACACAGTAGGTTCAATGCCTTTAGGAAGTACTTATCCTTCCTAAGCATCCTGAGAACAAATTGTCCTGAAATATCAAAGTGGGAACAATATGCAAGGCAATTTTTGATTGGAAGTATCAGTAGGAAGTAGCAGACAGTACCTGTCTCTGACAGTAGGGAATATCTAGGGATCAGAGAAAGTAGAGAGCAACACACTGCTCTTTCCCCTGTAAGCCTCCCTATGCTATTGGAGCATCAGGAACTCCCCACTTTAGAGGTAGTATATTTCTGCTAATTGTGGATGAACTTCACTATATTTTGAATCCTTTCAACTTCTGCTATGTCTAACAGCCCATGACAATGAGTTCCACCATTACATTTTAAGTTGCGTGAAATAAATGCTTCATCGTATGTCCCAACTCTCCTTCCTGATGGTTTTATCTGATACTTGTATTTATTGTAACGTGAAATGTCATGAAAAATCATTCCTTTTCTACAGCACTCATCATTTCATACACCTAAATTTTACATAGATGACGATTTTATATCTTCTATCAGTTGCATTTTTATGGCTGTTCATCATGAGGATTCTGTCCCATACTGGCACTCTCTATTTTATTTAATTTTTCCATGATCCTGGGCCTCCCAGGATGAGAGAAAGACAGTTCAGTATGTGAATGCACTAATGCAGTATGCATTTATTCAGTGGAATATAGAAATTTAATGTTTCGGTTCTTTTTTTTTTTTTTTTTTTCCATCTCAGGTGTCACAAGTTCATTTTTAATAAATTAAGTTTTGACCCCTTCTCTCTTTAGCTCTTGACTCAGTGTTCTCCTCACTCAGCTGAGGAGCACGTCCTCTCCATTGTCTCCTTACCTTCATGCACACAGATCCTCTTTGTTCTTGCCAAAGCCAGCCTTGCTAACAGAAGTGCTCAGACAGCACTGCATGTGCTGGACAAACCTTTTTGATACCAACTGCTTACACACACATTAGTTTTCCTTTGTGGGAGGAGGGCACAGCAATGATCACAGTATCATAGAATCATAGAATCATGGAATCACAAGGTTGGAAAGGACCTACAAGATCATCTAGTCCAACCATCCTCCCATTACCACTGTTACCACAAGCTACTAAACCATATCTCGTAGCTCCTCATCCAGACAGTCGTTGAACACTGCCAGGGACAGCGACTCCACCACCTCCCTGGGCAGGTCATTCCAGTGCCTGACCACTCTGAGAGACAAAGTTTTTCCTTATGTCTAATCTGATCCGGATGATCTTGGAGAGAAGTAACGCAAATCCAGCAGACCTTTTCTCTCTGGATTCCTTGTCACCCCTCTATGTAATGAGTTCCCTTTCACTTAGGAGTAGCCACTACCCAAGAAGCATGATTCTGTATAGCTTTTCTGATGTGGCAGTTGCCAAAATACGGCAGCAAGCTTTGCATACAGGTTTTGAAATATCTTACATTAATTCACACCCTAGTGATTTTGGCTTATCCATCATCAAGACCACCATAGAGAAACAGTGACTGGTAATTGAAATATGTGCCTGGAAAGCCTTGCTTTATTAATCTCATGTGTTCTGGGCAAATTCCAGGTCAGATAATTACATTCTACCCACCATAAATTCTCCCTGTGATTCCATGTGGATATGTGTTAAAAGCCAAAATCAGGCTGCCCGTTTAGGTGAATATTTTTTTAAATCTTAACCAAATGGAAGAACCAGGTTGTGAAAGCGGTTTTGCAGATTATTCATAACTTCCATTACTTGGTGTCATGTTATGTAATTCAGACAAAAGCCAGTTTAAAAATGGTATAATTAGGCAGATATTACTCTGTCACTCTCAAAGTAATGCCTCCTATTTATTTACATGGAACTACAACAGATACAAAGAACATAACACCACTGTTCGATAGAGTACATTCTCAGCTACAAAACGCGTTTTTTCAACATAGGCATGACCATTAAAGGTGCTTACAGTGAGAGCGGGGCTGGTCTGTTCTCACTGGTGATAGGACAACGGGACATGGCCTCAAGTTACGCCAGGGCAAGTTTAGGTTGGGTATCAGGAAAAACTTTACAGAAGGGGTTGTTAAGCACTGGAATAGGCTCCCCAGGGAGGTGGTTGAGTCACCATCCCTGAATGTGTTTAAAAACTGTTTGGATGTGGTGCTCAGGGACATGATTTAGCAGAGGGTTGTTAGAGTTGGGCTAGTTTGGTTAGGCTGTGGTTGGACTTGATGATCTTTAAGGTCTTTTCCAACCTGAGCAATTCTAGGATTCTATGATTAACTATGCATTTTCACCAGTGATGCATTTTCACCAATGCCTGTATACTGTGCTTGTAAAAATCTGCACCAGTAGAGGTCACTCACTGTTTCACAGTGTTTTACCATCCACCACTTCACTGTGCTCACATCCACTGTTTGGTCTACAGAAACATTCAACAAACACTGATGAATGCCAATGGGTGTACATTCATTACACTTTTTCTCCATATGCACTTCCATGTCAGATGCCATTTTGCCAGCCTGCCCCTCTGCTGCCATCTGTTGCACAGCAGCAAAATGGAATGAAATATGGGTGGGAAGATTCAACATCTGCTGCCATACCACCAACATATGCCTCTGACATCGTGGTCTGACATAAAATAAATAAATAAATAAATAAAAAGAAAAAGAAAAATAGGAGGCATGACTTTTGAAACAGCTTCATTCATTCTACAAGAGAAACTGTGTTTCCCCTTTTCCCCTTCCTTTTAATATTTTTTTTTTTTCTGAAGAACAAATATCCCATACCAGCTTTTTCAGGAACAATTTACCCAACAACATAGGGTTTCCAGTTCTCAGGGGACTGTTCTGACTCCCAGTTGGTGTTTAATGCAATTATCATTTATTCTATTTGGATATTAGCATTAAAGAGGTGTATTTCTTTTCATAACAGCTTTGCATATGTTTCACATTAAAATTCCAGTGCTACCCAGTAAAAATAGTTGGCCATCTGCCCACTTTTTAAAGTAAATTTTTGGTTTACTATTTTTTAAATTTGGATTTCTAATTATAGTTAGCTCTTCATAAATTATTTAGCAGAGCTGGAGAGAGTGTTAAGTGCTGTGTTTCTGAACCTTTCCTCTCTAATAAGTAACTGTAACCTGGCTCTGACACACCTCGGCAACACAAATTCCTCCAAAATCCAATATATTTTTGTAATTTCCCCTTCTTTGTTCTGGAGTCTCATGTTTTCTCCATGAACTTTCTCAGAGGAAACATCCCTCTTTCCCTTGACCCTGATAGCAAACCTTTATCCTTTCTCTTCACTCGTCTCCCACCAGAAAAACTGGTGTCTTCAGCTGGACCTGCGGGTCATCAGCTGGAGAGCTGCAGGTACTATGTCATCAGAGAGCTATTCTTTGATGATGTGGTCAGCCTTGCTATGGTTTCTAGTAAGCTCGTCTTGGCAGGTTCATCCTGCCAATGCGCCAGCTCATGCAGCTGTAATTATAATTGAATCCACAAAGTTAGATTTAGTCTTCCAAGTCCATATATCAGCCTTAGTTACTACAGTTTTCTGCTACTTAAGCATATTTAATTTACAAACTACTGTGCGCGTTATATTTCCAGTGGCTTTTGAGATGTATGGAAGGGTGTGTGTTCAAATTAGAGGTATAAAAACCTAGGCAACCACACACAGAATTTTTTTTAAAAAGAAAAAAAGTATGAGAGCGTAGACAATATAGGAGGATGTATTTATAACCCTGTGCTACAATATTTCAAATGTACATCACCACCCACAAGGGCACAGCAAAAACTAGTGGCATTCCTTAGGAGCACCAATGTGGGTACGTCTGCACTATTCCAGCTTGTTTATCAGGATAAACACCGATCTTTCTAGGGAGCAGTGTGAAAGCCCATTAGCATTTGGTGATGAATCGCATCTTGGAGGCACAATTCAAAGAGTTACAGGATGGCTTGGTATGGAAGGGACTTTAAAGATTATCTAGTTCCAATCTGCTGCCATGGGCTGGTTGTCACCCATCAGACCAGGCTGCCCAGGGTCCCAATCAGCCTGGTCTTGAACACCTCCAGGGATGGGGCATCCACAGATGCTTTTCTGTGACCAGTAGGGAACTTGAAAATCCACAGCAGTCCAGAAATTATCTTTTGCCACTGGAACACCCACTCTGGATTCTACTTCCCATTATTTCTCATGCCTGATGATTCTGGTAAGATGCTTTGTTATAGTTTATAATGAAAAATATAACCTAAGTAAGGATAAACTTTAACTAAAATATAAATTTAATTAAGTCCAGCAAAGGAAAAGTAGGAATCAAAGGTGATCACATGAGCATTCTGGGACCCCCCCACCCACCTTTCTTTTTTTCCTCCATTGTTTATTATTTACTGTTTAAAATATTTTCTGCCTAACCCAACTGGTAGTAGTTATAGTGATAGAAAACTTAAAAACTTTTTGAAAGAAATCAGATGAACAGGAGAAGAATAAAATCACAAATGAATAGCTACTCTTCCAATTTTAAGCTCATGGAGGAAACCAAACACAACTCTAGAATCAAACTTCTAATTCACAAAGAATGGCTATATATGTATATATCAGAAATGTTATTGCAAAGTCTACTTCCCTGTCATTTGGAATAATGAGAATATATTTCAGAAATTAAGTCTTTGAACAAAGATAACCAGTGATGAAGATCATTAGTTACATAGGATATTGTTTACATAGGACAGCTAGCAAGCTCTATGTGGGAAACTAAAATGCCACCTTCTTTCCTGCCTACTAAAATAGGGGATGGACCTGTTGTTTGAATTAGTAATTTCACAAGGACTTACAGTGAATCTACAGACTTGTAGTATGCCATAAAAGAAAAGATTTTAGTCTGCATACTGATTAACAAAGCAGGAATGGACCACAATGTTCTGATTAACATTACCTGTGCACTAATTTTCTGATGATGTAGTTGTTTGAATTAGACAGAGACTTGTAGGCACATTAAATCTGATACAAGTAAGGGAGAAGAAAAACAATGCAAAATAAGATACCCTGAACTCCTTTCCTTATTCAGTGCTTCAAAATCTTAAATAAAGATTTGAGAGAGGCTGTTGAGATGGTTGCTAAATCAATTTGACACTAATGGGTAAATTTACAAGTCTAATAAAAGTTAGAATAGTTTTATTATTTAGAATAGCACAGAAGAAAAAAACACGGTTAGGTTCAGGAACTGGGGCACATGGAGGGATGGAGCCTCTGTCTGTACATCTGAGAAGAATAACACAGAGGCATGAAGCTGCTGGGATTTCCTGTCACCCTTTGCTCTCCCACTCTTAATCTCCTGAACTGTTCGAATATTGACATAAGCCTGATTCTAGCACGTTCTTTCAATCACCCTTAAGGACCACGACACTTCCAAAAATTTTGATACAGTAACCTCAGGCACATTTTCGTCTTGCATCATTCCCTGCATATTATATTGCTTCCTTGCATGTGCTTCACACTGCAAAATCACCAGTGCCTATGAAGGAAGGTCCCACATGGGCTGGAGCTGAAGGGCAACATCCCGTTGACCACTTCAGCACCTTGTGCCCACTGTAAAAGATGGGCTGGGAGTGAGGATCTCAGTTTGAATATTTTGTTTATTATATTTGCTCAGAAAGCATAGGACGTGACTCCAGTCATAAGTCTGCAGCCACTCCATCTCAACCATTAGCAAAAGACCATCTTTTCGTCCTGTGTTCTAGCAACAGCTTATAAATATCTCAGTTGACTGATACAATTTTTAATAAATTTTCATTATCATTTTTGTGTACAATCAGATTTTCCATTGTTTCAGTTTTTCCCAACTGCTTTAGTTGTGCAACTGTTATTACATTTGCAGTTTTAAAGCAAAGACACATTTCGAATTGTGAAAGGTTTTCATCTTTCCTACTTTAAGCTTTTATTCAACTGTGTCAGGTATCAAGCTGTTGTTTGGAAGATTTTTCCTTAAGATGCATATGATTTGCTCTGGTTTTGTAACAGATGAAGTGCACTTACAAACCTCAATACCTGCACAACTGTAATGTCTTAGCAATTTCATAATGAAATTCATATGGAATTTAGCAACTCAAGCCAGATTTGTGTCACAATCTTTAACATGTTCCAGTTGCATGAAATACTAATTAAAGGCACTCATTGTTAACTGATATAAATAGTCCCCACTTAGCCCATTATAGGTATAGGTTGTAAAACAAACAATTATGTGACAGATGATACATGTTAACACAGAGAAATTCTGTAATGACATTTCTGGAGCACTGTAACCTCTTCAACCACCATGTGTTCCACATTACAGGCTAAAGGGGGTGCTGATTGCAAAGGTGACGTACTTTCCAGTTTGTGACTTTTCTTCTAAGAATAGAAATGCCTTAGAGCACCTCTGAGTGATTTACATTACAAATTTAGTTCAAGCAATGAAATCATTAATGTAAGCTTGATTTTAGCTGCTACATGTGTTTGCTATTCCATGCACTTGTGCCAAACAGTTGAACATGTCTACCTACCAAGCGGTACCTTATCTGGAAACTGGGTAATCCAAGAAAATGCTTGTCACCTATCCACCTTTTCTTTCATCCAATACCTATTTTCCCATCACTCTGCACCAATAATGAAATGATTTGTACAAAAGAGAAAATTGATTTTAGAATTCCTTTTGTTTTTTTAAATATGCCATCAATACTCCCAGCTAATCATAGGATAGAAGCAATCTCCTGGCATTTGGATAAGATACACAGATCATTCAATCAGTCAAAAATGGTGTCTGCCTTTCCACTAGCCAACCTATTCCTGTAACATTAGAAGCAGGTGGCCTCCTTACTAAAAGCTCAAACATGCAGAAGTTGCCTAGTGCATTTGCATTGCCAAAAAATATGTATTTTCACATCTGTGAATGTATGATCCTCTGTTTAACCCTTGAAGCTACTGAGCTTCTAATGCAACAGAAGAAGAAACAACTAAGATACATGTGTTTTCAGGAGACTGAATAAAGAAAATGTGACTGACCTCTATGCGTTATTTCAGCCATGATTTCAAAAAGGGACTGTTGAAGATGAGCTTAGGATTAACGAGCTTTTTTAAAAAGCAAGACACTTATACAAATGCTTGTTTGGGACTCAGGAAACTTCACTTTTGACACTTGTTTTAAAATAATCCTGGCCTACGTGAACAAGACAAAATTACCCGCTAACAGATACCTCTCTCCAAATATGTGTGCCCCAGGTATTTATTACACAATGACCAAGCCCAAATAGGATATAAGAAATATAAGAGAAAACTAAAATTTTGTTTCTTTTATAATCAGTGTTTTGCTGCAGAAAGTGAAAAAGTAAAAAAAAGAGAGAATGGATGATGCAAGACCTATATGTTAAGGGAAACATCCTTGTCTTGCATCACAGCTAGAAACTGCTTCCTTGGAGGAATTTTTTATCTTGATTTGAATTCAAACTTTTTGGCTTAGAGCTACTTTCTGATAAAAGTGTGGAAAGTCCTTTGTGAGATCTCACCCGTACAGTGCACTGAGAGCTTTCCAGATCCACTGCCCCATCATATCTGACAGTACAGACTCCGCCTATTCAATTCCAGCAGAGATCAAAACGCAGCATCTGTTTTTGTGTCTTACAACTCAAAAGCAAGATAAGTTTAGGCAAAGTCTGTGAAAGAACAGAAAGATCAGAATGTAAAGTCAATACTTAAAGAGGTTTCTATTTGGAGCTGTCTAAGCACTCTGGAAAGACTGTGAATAACACTAATATCTCCATGGCTAATTTAAAAATAAAAAGTAAAAAAAAAATCTTGCCAACCTCAGACAGACCCACCTGAAATTTTACCTAGCAGTCATCGGTCTAATCCCAGAATGCACATTTGTTTCTGGAACATTTGAAGCCATTTGGATAGGACATTTGTATGATATTATTGTCCAAAAATGGAGATGTTCTCACTCTTTGGACTTTTTCCTAACCCTTTTTTTGGTTTTTAGAACGCAAAAATGATTTATCCTAGAAATGTCAAACTTGATTCAATGCTAGCTTGGCAAAGAGACATGCCTTTGGAGCCTGTTAGAGGGTTTAGGTGGGTAATTGTAAAGTTATTGTTAGTTTTTTTCCACACTCATGGCATAGAGTACATGGCCAGCTTGTGTTAATAAATACCTGTTGGGTAGATGTGTGGTTTATAAGGGCTTGATCCAAAGCCTGCAGAAGTCAATGAAAAGACTTTGCTGGCTATTAGCAGGCTTGGAGTCAGGCTGCAAATGTAAATGACAGGATGGAAGAGAGTCTGTCATGGTAATAATAAAGTGGGAGAATCATGTCTCCTGCAATGCTTGGAGTGTTCATGGGCAAGCAGAGAGCAGAGAGAATGGGAGGACACCCACTGTCTGCAGACATCATGTATTATAGTGTCCAAAGGTTAGAAAAGGGAAACAGAGTCTAAAGAAAGGGGAAATCCTAGAGTCATAGTGAGGTTAAAAAATGTTTGAACAGCAACAGCTAATGCTGATTAAACATTCCTGGCCTTCTGCACCAATGGGAAAAACAATAAAAGTACATAATCTGTATCAAGTTTTATCCTTGCATAACTAGTAGATAGGTGTTCAACTTCTTTTGAGCAATATATATGCATTTCCCATGATGGACCTGCCTTGTGTGAGTATGCATATTGATGTGGGACTGTCAGATAATTGTTACCCAGCTGTGGAAGGAAATGAGCCACAGCAGTAGGTCACCCTCAAATCCAGCTGCATGCCCAGCCTCATCCTGAAATATAGTGCTGGAGCCCCTGTCATCACCTACCTCATAGCTGTTCCCAGGGCTGCCTTCCCTCAGTTCTCCAAGGCATTCTTGTGCATCTTGTGGGTCTTGGCAGTATGAAAGTTTTGGTAGGCAGTTGGGAGGGTCAGAAAGGTTGCATACCCGCTACTGAAAGCACTCTTCCGCTCTAGTTTCAGAAACCAGGCAGACATCTGCAGAATTAGGCTGTGAAAAATCTCCACAGCAAGGAAAGATCCTTCTCATCCCCTTTCTTTTTGCAAAGAAGGAATGCTTTCTCACAGATTTTATGTATGGAGTCAAGCTCTTTATATATCTACCAAAAAGTACACATCTCCCCTCACTCCTTAACCACTCACACAAAGTCTGCAATATGCCCCACTAAGTTTTGTATATACGTACATAAATAGTACTTTTTCTCTCTGTTTTTGAATACCTCTTTTAAGCAAGTAAGACACAAAGGTTTGCCTGAGAAAAGTTTTGTTTTGCTGTGGTGTGTGAAAGCCCAGCAGTAGCTGCTTGGTAGTTTGCCTCTCAGAGTTGAAAGTTCAACAGCCACCTGTGTCACTTCTCTCCCTTTTTTTGGATTGAAAGGGTGTTATAGGAAAGGTGTGTTTGCTTTTTCTTCTTTGGTAAGACTAAAAATGGACAGGATTGTTGTCTGTGAGAAACTTATTTCCTAGTGTAGTAAAGTAGGCAGTGGGCAGCCAGATGGCACCAAGCCATTGAGAGGTCAAAGGCCATTGGACAACTGTGTGGGATTTGTTTCTCACTCAATGTGTTTGGTTTTAAAATCATTTATTTCTGGAGTAAGTCATAGATATGGAAAGGGTTTTGCCTAGGGGATGGTTGTTTCCCCATCCAGTTGAAACCACAAACAGACAGAAAACTGGTCATGAGCCAAAGTAAAAGGCCAAAGGCAAACTGTCCCATATTTATCCTTTACTGGGTCAAAACTCAAAAGCTGGACAGTGATGGCAGTTAATAAATATTTTGCTGCTCCAATCAACAAATGAGATAGAAGGACATTGCATGTCAAGAAACTCGTTGACTCTTGCAGAGCAAATAGCCAGCTGGCACAAATATCTTTATTGCCCTGTCTCAGAGCTGAAAGGCCAAAGACAAATGGTGCCAGATTTGTTCCTGGTTTAGCTAAAATAACATAGGAATCGTGTTTATATTTTGATCTTGCTGTGGTGTTGCCTGCGATTCTCCGCTGGACATGTGATCCTGACCTATTAGTAAGAGGAGATTGAACTCTCCAGAGAGAAATTCTGCCTGAAGGTTTACAATTCCTATTTCATTCAGGCTTCTCATTCATCTCATATATTTTATCCTCTCTGGTGTTTGCAAGTGCCTGGGGATTCACCAACAGATGCTTTTAACATAGCGTATGGGATCTGATCCCGGACTCACAGCTCTGGAGAACTGTGGGTCAGGTTCTATGTAAGTATTGATGGACAAAATGCTACTGAGAACAGTGAAAGCAAGCCCTTGCATGTCATGTAGGTAAGGGTTGCATCCCGACTAGCAATGTTTCCATTCTTAGACAGAAGCAGTGGACCAGCTCACTTATTTCAAAACACTTGATATATGCGCATGGCACCTCCTTGCACATATCTGGAAGGGTTAACACTTTAAACATCTGCCCCTTGTTTGGGGTGAGAGATAAATGGCCAAGAAGGAATCAGCTATATGCTTTCCATAGAACATGCCAACAGACAACCTTCTGGCTCCTGGTGCTCAAGATGGCTCACTGCCCAGCATCCCTAGTGATCCAGAAACACAATGTTTTCACAATACCTGAAGCAGTACAGTTAAATTTAGATTCTGATCAGCCTGGCAGTCGGCCCACATTAAAGTGAAGGGTTACAAGCATGCCAGCTGGTCTCCTGTGAACAGCTCTGGCTTCTGGAAGGCAGATCTCCTTCCAGAGAGCTCAAATCCTCAGGAGATGGGTTGACTAAGGCTATGGGTTTTCACTTATCCGTGCAAAGGAGCATGGCAAAATAGATTTCCTTGGCCCTGCACATGCTTTACATCCCTGTTCCAGGGCAACTCAAACTGTGACAGAAGGAGCTTCCAAAGGCACTGTGGTGGTCTAGTTTGCTGTAACCTAAGAAGTCATCCTCTGCAGCTCTCTGCCCACAGCTCTCTGCCGGAGGTTTCCTCCCCAGCAGCAGTGGTGGCAACAGAAAGGTTAGTGTGTTTGGTTCCCCAGCAACTGCAGTTGACTGTCTGTTATATCAATTTAAGTCACAGTCGAGTTCAGTTTGTGTTAATGAGCATGATGATCTGTGAACTGGGCTAGCTGAGGAGCTGGCTGTTCTGCTGCTGCTGCTGCTGGGGAAGGAGCAGCCTCCGGCAGGGCTGCAGCTGGGCAGGTGGGAGAGGGAAGGCCTCTCCGTGATTTTTAATGTCAGGTCAGTTTGGAAAGTCAGACTTTCAATAAATCCAGAAAAATGTTCCAAACACTGATGCATTAGTGCAAACTACAGCCCTAAGTTTCATCTCGAGGGACTACTGAAGCCAGGTCCTCGTCTAACTAAAAGACAAGAACAGCTACAGAGCAGAACAAAAGTAGGACTCTTAAGTGGCTCAGATCCTATAGATACGTAGCAAAAGTAAATTGCTTGATTAACAGATTTGTATCCCCTCTTCAGAAAAAAAATGTTTATGCTTCTTGAGTCTATTCATATTTTTCATCTTACATTTTTCATCAGAAAAAGGTACTAATAGTTTTTTCCTGTGGTGACTATAATGCATAACCAAGATAAATCAGTGAATATAAGGACTTCTTAAGAACAGGAAGCAGTAATATTGGAGGCTAAAGTGTCTAGTAGAGATTCAAGTGTTACTACAGGATTTACGTTTATGATTTGACACAAATTGTTCTACATAAAAACACTAGACACAGTCCCCTCTTTGCTCCCTGAAACTCCATCAGCTTCACTGAGACGTAGACTTGGACTGCAACCCAAGAACGAAAGCCGTGGCTTGGATCTATATCTGTATGTACCCAGGAGAAGGACTGATCTTTGTGTATTTGTAAGCAAACAGCGCATGCATTTTCCCTGTCTGTGTCCTCCTCATACTCTCTGCTATCTCTGTCAGCTTCCTAAGTCTATCCCCTGGCATGAATGTACAGCACACTCTCATGTCACTTAAATCACCGAAAGCTGATATGACCCTTTTTGTCAAATGTGCACTAACTCATTTTTATAAATAGGAACATGAACTGCTGTTTTATAGACTAAAAACCACAGCTGCAGGCAAAAGACTGCATGCTACCTGAATTTTGGTTGCTAATCAGTTAAAAATAGATATTTGCTCCTTGTGTATTTACTAAAGTTTTCTCTCTATTAGCTAATGTGTATCGATGGAATCTCATCAGCTTTTTCAAGACCACTTTGAGATGTGTTCTTGCCAAAAGTGTTAAACTACATTTTTGCTCTCCAAACCAATGTACAACTGAGCTAAAAATGTCATGTGCTGGCTTTGAAACAAAGCAAAAATGAAAACTGAGTTTGCTGCTGCACTCATTTCAGATTGCAGGATAACTTCCATAAAGGGTATAGCCCAGATCCCTAGCACACTGAAAGCAGCACAGGTCCACTGATTCTCATGAAGGTAAGTTGATTTACAGCAGCTGAGAATCTGGCCCAAAAAGCTTGGGGCTATATATCTATCTTATGTTATGTTAAAGTCCCTTGACCTCTTACTTGATTGCACTGCTCCAGCGTGTGATGCTAGTGTAGGTAAATTACACCTCGGCTGGCCACTAAGCTTGCTGTTCTAGCAACATTAATAACCTCAAGACTTCTAATTTTCTTACCAATGCTTACTAGACCCCCTGTGCAAGCCTCTAGGGCTGCTCTGACAATAATCCCAATATATTTTGTTTTGAATGAAAATAAACTTTATTGCAACTTGCGCTGGAGGCAGACCCATGAGCCTACGCTCTAGAATGCCTAGTAGGCAGCTGTGTAATCATTAGCAATACTACTGGGAACAGCACTAGGATCAGTTCAGAAGGGCTCTTCATCCAGCTGGGACTATAATTTACAATGCCACCATCACTACGATAACAAGGTAGCAGAGAGAAAACACTCTGGAAGGGCTCGTAGTGAAATTCAGCCATCACAAGGTGTGGTCTTTGGGGCAAAACCTTTAATTGGCAGAAGGTTCACTAACTGTTCTGGTAACCTCAGACTTTCACCTTTCATTAAATCTAAATCTACAATCAAAATGAAATTGCAAAGGCATCCACATTGAAAGGTCTAGCAATCAGTGCCCCATCTTTCCATGCAGAAACAGAGATTCTGGTATCCAGGGCACTTTATTCATCAGGTTCCTCTTGCCCTTCTTCCCCACCACCCTGCTTAATCTATCATGCATTGGGACTGTGGATCTCCATCCTGTACAACAGAAGAAGCAGCAGAGGCAGTAGCAACTTCACACATTCTGTTTTTGCTTGGCATCCAACTCACTCTCCCTTCTCCTTAATTTTTTGAAGTATGTCAGACTTAAATCTATGATTCTTTTTTGTTGTAAACACTACAGTCAGCTCACAAAGTTCACTATCAATTACCAATCAAAAACTATTATAGTCTCATTTTACAACTAAAAACATGATGCTGAAGATCAAGCCATTTTCCCTTTCTATAACCCCAATCCTAATTTGGGGAGCTAATTAATAGAAATAGAAATCTTGTGTTTTGAAAATTGTGAACTCTTTCATCCCTCCTGAAAGTCCCTCAAATGTGCAGCTTTTCATTTGGTGTTTGAATGAAGGGTTGCTGCTTTCTTTCAAAGATTAAATCAGCTTAATTTTCTATTCATATTTTTCATCTTATCTATTTACTACATTTTTTTTTTTTTGCTGTTAGAAAATTCTCCGTAAGCCTCTTCTGTCAGTTCTGTCAGTGGTTCTCTCTGAACTCTCCTGCAACCCCTAAAGCAGTCATGACCCGCAGCGTGAGGAGCACTGCCAACATCCAGGCAAAGCAAAGGCAGAAAGATAGAAACACACACAGATGCAGTCCAGGTTTTTAGACTTTTGGAAAATGTTTTGAAAAAGCCACCCAGCT
The DNA here is from genome assembly GCF_016699485.2 of Gallus gallus. Taxonomy (NCBI): domain Eukaryota; kingdom Metazoa; phylum Chordata; class Aves; order Galliformes; family Phasianidae; genus Gallus; species Gallus gallus. Next base: position 100,828,038 of record NC_052534.1, read on the forward strand.
TTACCAATCTCCACGTATCCTTCTTTTGGTGACTAATCCTAGGTTTTTTAAGCTGGTTCCATGGACTGATAGCTCATGATGGTGAATAACCTCAGGGGACCTCGAGAACGACCCCCAGAGCATGGCCACCTCTAGCAGCTGAAGGCAACATGTCCTGCCTTAGAAAATAGGCCTGGTCAGCAACCTGCTGTCTTCTAGCTCCTTCCCTCAGTTGCAAAAGCCCCTCAGAAGGTGACTAGGGAAGGCTCTGGAGAGGCCTATGGTGTCAGGATGTTAAGAGTACTTGCTTTAATAACAGAAATGTCAGGCAGAGTAACACTGGAATCCTTATTCAGTAACTGAGAATCTCAAAGAAAATAGTGGGCTCATAGTCTTCCTCTAGTGCCAGAAATGTATCCCTTCAGAGTGGGAAAGGGGCCCATATCAAGAGGAAACCCATCATTAGACAACACATGGTTTCCAGAAGAACGTTAAGCAAAGCTATATCTAAATCATTTATTGTAATTCAGTAAATCAAAGCTTTTTTTATCATCTGCTCCATCACTTGTTCATGCTGCTGCATTGAACTGGTTTGCTGGTTTCCTGAATCTCTTGAATGACCTCAGTTATGTCTCAGGGCTTGTGCATATGCCTAGCTTCTGAATTAATCACACCAGATTGGTAATATTTACCTACCCTCTAAAGCACTGAGATGTCTGACTGAAAGTCTGCAAAACTACAAGTCTGAGTCCTGCAATAGACTCATTCTTTGGCTTTGGCAAAGTCTCTTCATTACTCCAGTTCTCTGTTCGCCTAGCTAAAACTAATATTAATCTGGTCTCATCAGATTAAAAACAAACAAACAACAGTTCTAGGTCAATCTGAAGCTAGGAGCTTGATGCAAAGAGACTGGTAAGAATCTACAGATCACTGTTGATAGAGAAGCTCAGATTTGACCATGATAATCTACAGCTTTTAAACCAAACTTATCAGTCATAGACCAAATTTAGTTTTTATACTTTATACACTTTATTTTTTTCTACATCGGAAATATAATCATTTTGCCCATCAACAGACCATGGCAAAAGGTATTTGCAAACATTATTACAATGTTTTGTTGCAAATTCAATGTAACTAAATGTTTATTATCAACTTTCAAAAACATTTGCAAGTGTCAGGGTCTGAATGGAGATGGTCTGAAATTCTCCAAACTCATGAACCCAAAGATTTTCATACTAATTATGATGTTCTAAGCAAACTCTTTAGGAAAAGAAAAAAATGTTGTCCTATAGATTATTTAATCATGCTCTTTTAAAACCATAACATACTCATACAAAAGGTGTGCAAGCCTGTCTTTATAGACTAAATCATTCTCATCAGCCTCAAGGGAGCCTATGGGGCTTACTGAAGAAGATTTTGAGGCAATGTCATTTACAGATATAACATAAACCTAGGATATACAAAATGATCTAATTGATCACTGTCTTGATCATGACTTGTATCAGGGAAGATATGAGTAAAACTTGGTAATATCATTCTGATAACTTCAGCTTTAACCCTGTTTCTGACAAGAATTTTAAATCAGACACTAACCTAACTACCATGTTAAAAACGGGACTTCCTAGTCAAGGCAAAGCTTGGAGAAATGTTTTGCCAACTAATGGAAAAGGAGCTCACAGGGTTTGAATTATGAAATCAAAGTGTACTTAGCCCTACAGAGTTTCTTCATTTCTAACATAAGTTTTTCATTAGCCCAGACTTTTTCCTACTTGAGTCTTATTTGATTTTGATGGCCTAGGGTCTACTCACATGGAATAGAAAGAGGTGAAGTTAGCTTTTGTCTGCTGAAGCATGAGATAAGGTACTGTATAGGGAATTTGTCTTCAGTGTTGCTTGGATTATGAATTTATGTGTTACAGATGAGTAATTAGCAAATTTAAACAAGATGGTTAGATCCAATATACAGGTTTCTGACATGGATCAGTTTATGCATCCAATGTATGTGATGGAAAAGATGAATAAAGTAGCAGAAATGAAGTTCTGTGAAATTAACTGAACTGCAAAGAGATAAAATCTGAAGCAGGGCAACTTCACAGTTTCTCTTGTTACCAAGATCATGCCACTGCTCTGCCACTGCTCTGCCCCAGTGGGCTGATGTATAGGTGAGTAATCATGGTCAGCTACAAGAACCACTGAGAGCTACACATGTTCTTTTAAGAAAATCTCTCTTGATGGATGTCTGCAATCTTTTTTCCCTCTTGAAAATAAGAGATGAATGAAAAACTAATTTAAAGACTGATTGGCTGATTCCAGGGCTAAACAAGCTTTATGGTTTCAGAGTTCACTCTTCAGGGAAGATCTAACTTGCATTGTTGAAGCCTTTAAGCTAAGCAAAGGCAATGCGACCCATATTAAAAACAGCGATCCTGTACTAGCCGTACCTATATATTCTTGTCATTATAGCTCAGCAATTACATATATTACAGCACTGTATGTCTTCTCTCTTTCTCTCCTTCCTCATTTTATCCTAACTAGCCACAAGTCTATACAGCATTCTCTGAGCTTTAACTTCCAAAACATTTGAATCTCATTGTTTTCCAAGGTCTCCACATTAAGAAGACAATCCTGTTTAGAAACTCTTTAGATAGCCTACTTGGCTGGAGGGATCTTCAGAAACTTCAGCATTGAACACAAAAGACCATCATTTATTAACTCAGCTAAGTCCACTGCTTCCTGGCTCATACAGCTCTTTATCTGCATAAGTACTTTTCTTGTTACCCAACTTAGCATGAATTCAAGCTTTAATAATATTGGGGGAAAATAACAAAAACTAAAAAAAAAAATCTGTTTGCACCAGTCTTAGCTACTAATGGTGATCTTTTCTACTAGTGCTTGCCTGTACTTGTGCTCATCTCTTATTCACCTGACTCTGGTGTAATCTTACACCTTGATTGCAAACATTTATCTTAAGTCAACTATAACATTTCAGCTGAGATAGATGTTCATTAACAAGCAGACTGCTGTAAACCATACATAAAAAAGAGAAATAAAGAGGCATCCATCTCGGTAGTGACCAAGCTCAGCTGGGAAAGGGCAGATAACCAGGGTCTGACTCTGTAATTGTCTGTGCTCCACCCTGCTCTACATCTCTTGTGACTCAGCTAATCTGCTTGGTTTAAGAATGCAGCTGAATCCTCATTTTGACAGACTGATCTGAAGTCAGGGCATATAAAAAAATTTTCTTTTAAATTCATCATTCTTTCCCAACTGAGATTAATTCACTTGAACTGGGATTCATCTTAACCACTGTAAAGCTCCACATCCTAGACTGCATTTTTATGAACAATTAACAGGTGTTAATAACACTCCGTTCAATAACTGAAATAGAATGGCTAGATAATACTTTATGCCATGGAAATCTGAACTGAAAGGAGACTAATGTCTCCTTGCTAATGTAATATCCTTTTTGTATTTTGTTTCATTATCTTTAGCTATCTGATAGTGTATTATGTTGCACAGAATAACAGTAACTAGATCTGAGTAAAAGGTACAAAGCAAGTTTTCCATAGAAAGATTCTATGGTTCTGAAGATATCATGAGTTTTTTCCCCACAAATAAGAGTGAAGAGGGAACCGCAGTAAGGCACCTGAGGGGTGTCTGAATCATCTCAGCAAAGCAAAATATTTAACAGATTAAAATGAATTAACGTACAGACTGTCGCCTGCAGCTCTGCAGTTTGCCTTTGCTTATATCAAGATATCACTCTAATTGATTCAGAGCTCTTTGTTGCTAATCTGTAGGTATCAGCTGAGTAACTGCAGTGCAGACATAACACTAGTGAATGAGAATGTGAGAGCTTTGCTGTTCTAACCCCTTCCTTCCTTCTCTTCTGTCTTCAATACTTCCTTGTGGAGAAATTCAGCTACCAGTGCTATTGCACATGAGCACTCCCACTGACACCAACACAAAGGGGGAACAGCATCTTTTTTTATTAAAACATTTCATTTCCAAGCAGCATGTGTTCAGGTATACACTTAAGGTTTATTTGACATTTGATAGCATGAGTGTCCTGGTGTGTATGTTCACCATCAACAAAAAGCTAAAATTAACATATTTTGAATTTCAAGCAATTGTTGTAATAAGGGAATTAGGCAGAAGAGTAGGTGACAGTTGATCCTAATGCTAGGATTAATAACAAAACAGTTGTGCTGTTTACTTGTTTTAACATCTGGAAGAATTTGGGAGAGGTTTTTTTTTGTTTGTTTTGTTTGTTTGTTTTTAAAGGACTTGTTTCATGTCTGATTTCCATTCTGCTTCATTTTCACTCATATATTTGGAAGTTTACACAGTTCCTTGTTGGCTCAACTAGGATTCTGAGAAACTTGCTTTTCTGAGAAAGTGCGGGGGCTGTATATAGCAAAGCTTTCAAAAACATTCTGCATCCTAATTCCCTTGCTCTCCTTCATTGCAAAGCAAAAGACAGTGCCAGCATGAATTAATCCAGAATCACAGGTTATTTCTCCATGGCTTGCTTCTTGCCAAAGAAGTCCATTCTTAACACCAGACAAGCCTAAAGAAGGAAACAAATGTGTGCTAGCAAGCAGTGAGATGAATTCCTAACTGCAAAATTGGAAAAAAAAAAAAAAAAAGAAAAAAGAAAAAAGAAATATGAAAACAGGAACTTAAAACATAACTGATTATGAAGTTCCTTTTTAGCTGTTCCAGTATCTTGGCTACAATGAGTGCTAAGCTCTGGCAGCATAAACCCTCTTCCTCTCTCTTTACTTCTCCCTCTTTTTTCTTCAAAGACTGGTGTCACCTTGAAAAGCTTGCTGAGCTTACATTTTGTCTTTCTCTATAGTTTGAGATGTAGTCTTCCTCTTCTCACCTGCCTGTTTTTGTTTTGTTTTGGTTTTGGTTTTTGGTTTTTGTTTTTTTCTGATGTAGACCAGTATTCAGTGTAAATGTATCAAATAAGTTCTTCCCCTACCCCAAGGAGCTTTGTCAAGAACATCTGCCTGTTCTGGTTCTTGCACACTTTATTTCTTCTGAATTCATAAATATGCTTTCTCTGACAGGAGTTTGGGATCATCTTGACATTTTATTTAATCTGTTAAATTGAAATAATCCATTGTAAACATGTCTTTTTTGTTCATTTTGAGATCTTCATAAACTAAAATATCAGTAGCTGAAACTAGGGTTTCTTTTGATAGAACTTTCTGTTCCTTCTCCATGCCTTTGAGGAAACATCCTAGCTAAGTGTTTTAGTCATAAATTCAGTCAGAGACTGAAATGAGGTGAAGAAATGAAGGAAAGAGAATGAAAAGTGGAAAAAGGAGAGGGTGCATTTTTCCTTGATTTTCTCCCTGTTAGTTAAATGTTCTCTTTCACACCATTGTCTCCCCACTTTTAAGTAGCTAACAGTACTGGAAAGCTGGCTATCTGAGCTGTCTCAGTTATTTTAGTGTGTTCTTTTATGTGAATAACAGTTCACTAAGTGGGTTCAGATGAATCTCTTTGGACTGTAGGAGTTCTTCCTGCTAAAGGCAAGGGCTGTATTTCCTTGAGGTGAAGAACTTACCATTTACACAGAATCACACAATGGTTAAGGCTGTAAGGGACCTCTGGAGGTCATCTTGTCAAACCCCCTGCTCAAGGAGGGACAACTAGATCAGATTGCCCACCAGATTGTCCAGATGGCTTTTGAAGATCATCAAGAAGACCCTACAATTTCTTTGGACAACCTATGGCAGTGCACTGTCACTGGCATAGCAAAGAAGTGCTTCTTAATACTCTCATACCACAGTCCGTATGTGGAGCCAAGGCTGGCCCACCCCAGATGCAGTGCTTAGTGTTAAATTTCATGCTGCTGGTGATTGCCCAACCCTACAGTTTGTCTCTTTGGCTTTGCGGGAGTCAACAGCTCCTTACAATTTAGTGTAATCTGCAAATTTACTTAGTATATTTTTAAGTCTTGTATCCAAGCCTTTTATGAAAACATTGAAGAGAATTGGCCCTTAAATGGGGCCTTGTGGAACTCCACTAGTGACTGGTTGCCAGCCTGATGTAACCAAGTTCTCTTTCACTGTATTTGTACTGTTTCTTATGGCTGTGATATTGCGAAACTAGAAACTTCATTCCAAATGTCATACCTCTCTAGCATGACATAAGTTTACTGGCAGAATGGGAAAGCCAGTACTGATACAGTTTGCTTAGTGTGGAGCAGAAGTTTCCAGACTGGTAAAGTGATACCTAACAGCAGTAGCTGCCAGCTACGTCTAGGTAGAAGTATTTAGTAGAGCTGCAGACAGATCATTCAGCTAAGTACTCGAGTGCAGAAATATGTTTGCTCTCCAAGTTCTGTCAGAACCCAGCTATTTTCAAGACCTCTACTCCCACCTGAGGATGTGGGGTTCAGAAGACAAAAAGCCTCTTGGAAGTAAAGCTTGCAAAGCTGAAACATGCATTTGATTAGGAGATGGGTTTGGGTGAGAGCAATTGGTGGTACACAATTGGTGGTACACAATTGGTGGTACAGTAGGAACATGAGGAGATTGCTGTAGAGATACAGCTGGGTTCTCAGCATGTTAACACTATGTCATTTCAACTGAGAGCGTGAAAGAGGCTACTAAGAGAAGATGGGAATATGATCCTCTTATGCTCTCATAGGCTAGAGTTGAAAGCTATTCCTCTCTCTTGTAGCACTTCTAGTTGCCAGCAATGGTTTTCCTGGAGCACAGGATTCAATTTGCCTAATTTTAAGATCTTTATATCAGAATTATGTGAAACTCCATCACTTAATTTTATGGAGGTCTGGGTCACTATTTCCTTCAGTTTCTTTCTGGGTTTGCTCACAGCTACACATTTTGCTTGGGTCTTAGATCCAAACAAACTCAAAAATCTAAAAATGAAACACTGTCAAACCTGCCAAATTTTATTTGGTTGAATGTCAAAATCATGTGAGAATGCAAAGCATACATCAGCCAAGGTTCATTCAAAGTCTAATATTAATATTTTTATTAAACATTGTCACATGAATTTTGCATAATTTGGAATAGCGTAGAATATGTTCTTGGTTCCATAAAACTCATTTTAGCACCTCATGCATCATATCATCTGACAATTAGTCTAATCTGTGTTCACCAGACTGAACCCAGAATTTCACTGAACTTGGTGATAATTTGATGAAAATGCTAAGTATCAGCTTCAGAGCTGGATCCACTGGACCAGCTGAAGAGAGGAGAATCTCTTTGACTGATTCCAACTCACTGTTGAAGCACAACTACTCATCTCTGACTGGAATACTTGAGAAAATCAAACAGATCAACCAAAAAAAGTTCATTTTTGTCTTGTTTTCTTTTGTGCATAGTTTCTTTGTCTACTGCATCTCCAAAGAGAAGCACTTAGAGAGTACTCAACTTCTTCCAGCATTGTATATCAAATAGTCACTTCTCTGTCATACGCATATTTTTATTGTTGAGCATTTAGGCAGTGACGTGCATATTTTTTGATAAGGGTCTATCGCACTTCAAGATTTGGTAAGCTCATCACTTATGTTCTTTCTTAAGTCAATAGTTAGGGATAAACTTTTTTTTTTTTTTTTCCAGTGTGTAACTCAGTTCATCCTAAAATATGTTCAAAATATGGAGCATTCATTGTCCTGTGCGTATCTATGTCTGTCTGTGTGTCTTCCTTCTCACTTCCTTCATAGTGACTGTTAGAGAGAACGACTAACTTACATACTACTTAAATGTTTCAGATCTAAATAGCCCTGTTTACTGTTTTGACTGTAAGAAAATCTTCTCATGGTATCCAAACTTCATTTAAGCTGGTTCCATAGTTTCAAGGATTATTCTGCATAGAAGTCTACTTTAGGAGTTGAGTTTCTTATGTACAGCCTTTTTATATGTTTTCTGAAATGCACCCTGGAAATAAAATAAGAGAGAAAATACTTACGGTTTTGATTAGCTAGCATTGGGGGTGAAATAGTTATTTTCTCTCCTGTTGCGTGTAATTTTTCTGTAATAAGAAGTAGTTCACATGCAGAAACACTGGAGTCACAGAGAACATTTAATACGATGACTGATTATTTAAAATATGCTGTGAAACACTTTGGGTTTAGAAATACTTATGCCCTGAAGATTATCATGAAGAATGGCTGCGTTCCACAGCAAGAGCAGTGTTTGGAAAGCTTAGCTCATTCCAGCCTACTCACAATGATGATAAATTGCATGTATTGTATACTGTATAGACAGTTTTATGCAGGTGGTTTTGTTTTGTTTTACATAAAAAAAGTTCTGACTTTTTTTTTTATTATTATTTTTGTAACTACTAAGAACATTTAGATTAATTCCTTCACTATTTCAGCTCCTAAGGTACAAGCAGTACAACAGCTACATCAGCTTTGTAACAGAGATGAAAACTCTACAGATATTCTTATCTGTTTCATCCCTAAATGCACCGCTCTGGAATGAAGCCGGGGAAACTCCAGAATTACTTTGACCCAAGTGTTCATGGCGTTAACCCAGTTAGCTCTGTGTAGCCTTTTGCCACTTCCACTGAGTGGGAGGAAGGAAGCAAAACTGGGTCACTGTGTACTTTAGGTCAGATCATAGCTTCCAAGCTCTCACATTTACCAAGATCTTGAAAAAGGAACAGCTTTTTGTTGACCCTTTTTTCAGTGGAAACTGATTACAATATCATAGTTCAGCTCAAAGATTTCTGCTCTATTGATCTCAACAGGAGCAACTTCACTGAGTATGAATGTTAATGAAAGACCACATTCCTCTCTTCCTCCAAAGACTGAGTCCTTTATTCAGAGGGACATAATGATGGAGATAATGGCTGGGTCATCGATACCACCCTCTCTTCTTTCTAAAGGTAACACAAACCTTCATTTGCTCATCTGCTATATATTGTTCTCCCTGCTCGTTTGTGTAGGGTTTTGACAGAATGGTTTATCCATAGCAACTCAGTTATCCGGTTACATCTAAGGCAGGGTCAGCTCATGAGCCCAAGTACGGTTTGAGCCCAAGTACCTTGACGCATTTTTCATCCAGACTGCCTAGCACTAACCACACTCTACCTGGGGCATGATCAAGAGTTAATATGAGCTATATATTTATCAAAGTAATCTCTTTTGGAGGCAAAGGTGTGAAAAGAGTTTAACTATAGCAACATAAAATATACACCACAGTTCAACAATGGTCTATGGTAATTTCATTTACTGGTATAGTTATACTCAAAGCGTTTTGTACAAAATATCCATTTACTGTATAATGCAAGACTCAGTAGTGGTACAAACAGATACAAGATTTGTGAAGATGCACACAATCTAATACACTTTATAGAAGCTAAAATATTTCATTATGAATTTACCAGCATGACAAATAACGCTTCCTCAGAAATATGTTGAAATTCTTAAATTATTTTTCATTTCCTTTCCAGTCAGGAGCAAAACTTAAGGGAACATGAGATGCAATATTTCTGGCCATGACAAATAAGTGTTGCAAAACTGAAGATGCTGAAAATGATTTCCTAAAATTTTGTTCCCCTCTATGCACTTTGAAATATTTCATTATCTCAAAAAAAAAAAAAAAAAAAAAAAAAAAGCAAGCTACATTTTATCTTAGGAATATAGTTGCAGAACATTATTTTAGTCATGTGAAACATATTCACGGGGCTCATGTACGTAGTTTTAGATTCTTTCCTCAAACTGAATGTATGGGCATTATGCAAAAGCATATGCAAAACAGAAAGGCACTGTTAGAAGCAATTCAGTTATCATTTTTGTTTGTTATTGTTATTTCCCCTCCACCAAAGCCATTAGCACTTGATAGTAAAATATAATCCACTGACTCCTCAAGGAAAGACATGTAGGCACAAATGTTTTTGCTGAGAAGTGGAGTTAAGTGAGGATCTCTAACCTCAGGAACGATGGTCTCAAAATAAATATAAAAGTGATCTTTCTGGATATAGGTATTTCTGAGCAGTGGAGAGGTAGGGCTTAAGCCACAGCCTCTCTTCCCACCCTTCCTCTCTTCTACTCGTCTTCTAGACTGGGCAGATTTCTACTTGGTGCTCGTTTCTGAAGTTCCCACTGTCTCCATGTATCACAAGGCGAAACCCATTTAGCAAAACCAGAGTTGTGAGTTTGTTCACTTGCAAAGCAAGTGGAAAGTTGGAAAGTTGCAAAGCACTGTGTTGTGGAGTCTAAGGCAGTCCCTTATCTTTCTGTAAAAAATAATTTAAAAAACCCTCCATAAATTTGGCTTATTTTGCCTTCTGCACAAAATTGCTCAGTTAAAAAAAATTCTGAAGACCTAGACACTGAAACTCAATGGAGTATACTTCAGTTACTGTGTGAACTTAAAAAATCCTTTTCTATACAGCATTCTTCATGTGCTATCAACAGCTTTAACAGACTTGTACCTGTAGCAATGTTAACCCATCCAATCTGCAGCAAACTGCTCCATAATTGCAACAAGTCTAAGAACATGATTATTTGCCAAGTGGCTGTCACTGAAAAGACCTCCAAAAATTACATGAAGAGTAAGTTTTTGCTTAGCATAAGTGAGACTGTAACTGCTTGGTCCTTTATGAAGCTGTGTGACAAGAATAATAAAAGTATTTTCAGTGAACAGTCTCTAATTCTGTCATCATCCTCTGCTTGCTGTGATCAACAAACCATCTTGACAGTCCCTTTTGGAATTTGTATATGAACCAGAATTAACCTTTTTGTAACCACAGACCTCTGACTCAAAATTGTCTGCTACTTATTCTATCAGAATACTTTGTGACCTGGGCTTTTGTGGGACAGAACCTGTATACTGTTTAAGCCACATAGTGTATGGAATACAAATGAAGAACGGAAACAAAACTCAATTCAACGGAGTCTGAAATAGGGCTAAGCCTCCAATATGCTCTTTTGGAAGAGCAGTTTAACTACTAAACAAAAGTGGAATGTTTCTGTGAGGCTGACCTAATAAAAATGCATAGAATCATTCTAAATATTTGGAGGCTGGTGGATTTCTCTTTAAGTAATTTATTTTTATACAAGCTTCAGCTAGATAAAAAATGATACTTTATATACCTAAGGAATGATATCAGGAGGAAAAAAAAAAAGCACACACTGACTAACTACAGCCAAAAATCCTTCAAAAAATTAGTTAAGTAGAATAACATGGTGTGCATTATACTGGGGTATTTATTTATTTTGCTTAGCTTGATTGGTTAATACAGAAACCTCATAGATAAGGTGATTACAACAGAGGAATAGCAGCCAAAGCCCTGACACAAACCACTAAAATCTCCCACCTCACTTTCTTCAAGGTCAGCATCATTCACAAGCCAAATTTCATAAAAAGGATATACTACTGGAAAACTGAGCAGTGAGAAAGAAATCACTGGAGACTTGAATTCTGGCAACCAAATTCCGGGAAATTCTTTTGAAAAATGACTAAACTGGAAGCTGAGAGAGGCCTTCCTGAGTTTTAGAGGGGTTCTGTATCATAGGCAGTGTACTCATCACGGTAAAACAGATTTTTCTGTATGTCACATATATATATTTTTCAATTAGAAATTACCTTGGTCTTTATTAAAACAAACAAACCAATGAAAAGCAAACAAAATAACAAACACTTTTCCGTTCAAAACTGAATACTGATTTGTCTGGAGTTCACCTCACCTAATTTTAACATGTGTCTTGGTAGCATAGCAAAGGTAATCTGACAGGGTTTTAATATGGTCATGCAAGATCCATTAGTCTTTGAGAATTTGGATCGATTGGAATTTCAGATGAAAACCATACATGAGAACAGTTTCCTCTACAAAGAATCCCATCTTCAAGAACCTTCTGTGCTCTGTGTCATGAAGATGTGACTTTTCAGCTCTTCTTGTACCCTAGCTCATGGTTAGGGAGACTAACATACTAAGCTTATGTTTCCAGTGCTTTGCAGTAAAATATCCTAGTGCTCCTATCAACCAAATGTTGGGCCTAGAGTGACTGTCTGCCATATAGTTTTGTCCTGGTTTCAGCTGTGACAAAGGGTTGTTTGTCTTTTCTTTCTTTTCCCCTCATAGTGTCTGGTATGTTGTGTTTTGGCCTTGGGAGAAAAACAATGTTGTTAATACCAGTCAGTGTTTTAGTTGTTGGTAAGCAGGGCTGCACAGACACAGGGACATTTCAGCTTCTCATACTGCCCTGAACCCTCCATAAACACATCCATAATCTCCCACAGAAACAGTAAAAAAATATTAAAAGCTTATTACAATCCATTACCACTTGGACAACAAATGAGCATTTATGGTAAATAATGCTAATATTCTAACCAAATAGCAACGCTAACTCTTCCACTCAAAATATAATAAAAAATGGGAATGAATATTTGTGTCCAACAACCCACATAATTCTTGAGCTGCATAATTACTCTAGTCGTTATTTGACCTTCACATAATTTGATCTCAAAGGATGATTATCTCTGTAGCCTGCAGCTGGAAGGAAATGTTTTCCAGCTATTAGAAGTTACTCTGCATCCTAGGTAAAGGCTCCCAGTCGTAGTTGTTAATTCCAAAAGGGTTGCAATCATTCCAATGATGGAAAGAAATTCTCAGTGACTGAATACTGCTTATATTTCTCACACAATGTGCCATCAGATTTAATATAATGCAGTTTAAAATAGATTTTCCTTATGCTGCAGTTTACTACCTCATTCATTTATTCACAGAAGATTAAAATTATATCAAAGAATTGATGGCATTCTTCAGTTATAAGCATAGCTCTTATCTAAGAATACATCATGGTGAACTTGAAGAAATGGATTTCATTTAAAGATATACATTAGTTCTCAGATATATGACTCCAGACTTTGACTTCATCAAACAAAACTGTGTTAGTCCAGTTCAACTACCTGTTCTTTTTATGGAAATTGTAACTTACTGAAAACTGAAATTTGCTGAAAGGTAGTATGTGTAGAATATGTGTTATTGAAAGATTAAGTAAAGTATTTTATATTGTGGATGTCTTGTGCTAGGAATTGGCTTATTGATATATTGTCATATGCTTTTTCTCTTGATTTTTCAAAACTTAAATATATTCTTAAATCAGATGTGGAAGTGGAAAGACTGGGTTTTTTTGCATAAAGAGGTAAGAATAGATCACAGGCACTAGATAAATCTAGAGTACAAACTTCCTACTAAGACTGTTTTTAAATGTATATGTAGGGGGTAGGTAAAGATGAAATAAAAAGCATTATTTATAAAAAGCACTATTTTCATTACAAAATTGAGATTAATTAACACAGAATTTATACTGAGAATCTATGTTTGAACCGAGTATCAAGGTACACTTGAAAATAAATGCGCAGTATGCCAAGGTATTTGCTTCCTCCTGAACAACATTCAAAATAAAGTATTGACCATTATTTTTCATCTGAGCGTCCTTTACTTCTAACCAAGCAGTTCAGAAAATGACTGATGATCTTGGAGGAAGAATTCAGAATGCCTCTTCTTTTATTGAAAAAGGAGAAGAAAAAACAACCAACCAACAAAAAAACATCCACCTCTTTATTTTGGTTTGATGAGGCTTTTCCAGACTAGTTTGTAAACACATCAGAAATGGTTTTGTGACTTGCATCTGAAGTAGATGAGCAACTAGAAAGGAAAAGAGGGGTCAGGTATTTATTTTCTGCTAAAGCACATTCAGCTATCCATTTGTTTCCGTACCTCATTTAGACTGGGCCTTGGAAAGGAGGCAGATACCGTTTAGTTGTCAATCAGTTTCTCCTTGGAAGACTGCAGACAGCACATTTTGGCTGAACATGTAAAAACATGATTTTACGACTCTGTTCAGAAGGCTCTCAGATCAGGAACAAGGATACAGATAAATAGTTCTTTGTATTTTCAAAAGCAAAGTTATACCTTCTTTGCAAGATATATATATTTTTAACTCTAGAGATGTATTTTTGAGTGTGTATAATCATCTATTTCATCTGAAGCTTGGTTATAACAAATATGTGCAGCATAATCATGATCATCACTTGAAATTAATGAAAATCTGCTAAAGCAAACCTATTTAGTCACATGGAATAAATTATTGGACTAAATTTTCCACTGATGTCTGATAGGGAATATGCCAGCAAGAACCTGGATGTAATCACCATATGAAGCTCACCAAATGAACCTGTACTACTGAAGGTAATGGTCAAAAATCAGTCCTGAAAGCCATAATGGTTAATAACTGCTTTGACTCTGGCCTTTAACCAGAAGGATTAGGAGACAGAATGCCAGCTATTAAAATAAAAGTGTTACTTTTACATCACGTTTATTACGCTTTCATATTTCTCTGAATGCTGTTGCTATCTTTCTGACTTGTCATGATAACTTGTTTCTGGCTCTTTCTCTATTTCTTCTGATCCAAGGGACTTATTCAATACCTACTAATGTAGGGAGGAATCTTTCCATGACTTCAATGAACTCTGGATCAGATCTCACATTTTCTTAAACTTCCACATCCTTTGAGATCCCAGCTCACATTTTACCTTGGACAATACTGTCTTCAGAAACTGGTAATTTTTTATTCTGAAAGTCAGTCTTCTCTTCTTATTGATGAAAGTGATGCCAGCCGCATTATTTATATCACATTTACTGAACCCATAGGAGTTACGCAAATCTGGAACCCTCCAGGAGATTGACTGCCTTGATGAGTGTAGCATAAGTCATCCAGGCTGAGGCCAGTCACTCAAATATTTCCGTGTGTAAATATTAAGTTACAATATAGTGTAATGGAATTAACAGTGCATGCCCTGAGTCAGGTGCAGTAAATGAGCTCAGGTTTGATACCAATAGTTACGCACTTGCATCACCCTTTACTTTCAAAAGGACACAGATTACCTTAGCTGTTTAGACCAAGTTTCTGAAATTTTCCATCCTTGGGACACTGTTGTATTTTGTTGTTGTTGTTGCCTTGGCCTAGCCTTTATTCTGTGAGTAAAAAATGCTCCCAGCCTGAAAGTACTTGCTTCCATCTCTGTCACAAAAGGGATGAGACACATGACCCACTGGGACCACTTACAGAAGCATGTCTGTTACCTCTATAACATCTGACTTGTTGGACTTTAAAAGCAGATCCGTTCTCCTTTAACAGACCTCTTTTCAAGTCTGTGTGAGCATTACCCAAAGATGTGATTGTATTTTGTGATTTTTAGCCCTGGTAACGGAGGGAGGAGTGGGAATTATTTAGTGCATATGAGGTACCTTACGAAGTTTTTACTTCACATGGGTCATCTATTTCTGTGGATTGTCTATGGGAAGAACACACAGGACTTTATGCCATCCTTTAATAACTGCTAGAACACAGAATCTTTATGCTTTCTGTGTGTCTTGCTCATGTTATAGAGAACAAAAGATTGGTAAATTGGTAGCATTCTTTCCACCTTTCCCAGTAAGTCTCAAATGATTCTTCTACCTGAACAAAATATAAAAAGCATTATGTCTTAAATCAGAATTATTTCTGAATTCTCTGCTAAAGCAACAACTAATTTTCTCATGGAAAATGGTTAATGAACCTACACAAGAGTCATTTTTCCACTCAAAATCCCCCCAGTTTAATTAATATTTTCAATTTCCAAGGCAGTATGTGCTTGTGTCTAAAAATCTTTCAAATCTTCATTGTGAAAATAAATATTTTTCACATTATAATTACGTAAAACAAGCTTCTGAAAGTTCATGTCTGATGCATCTAATTTGATTTTACACTCTAATAGGTTACAATGATTGTTTTCCCTGCGCACTTCAGTTCGGTCATCATTCATCAAATCTCAGACTAAAAGGAGTTTTTACAGGTGGGTCATAAACCAAATCAATGGAAATGTTGATGCATTAACTATATCAGTCCTAACAGGTGTCTATATAATAACCCTTGTAAAAGAAACACCTCTATGCAGCTCAATGGCAGGCTCCAAGCAACATGCTAAAGTAGAGAGCAGAGAGTAACAAATAATTAGGATTTTTGCTAACCAGAAAGATAGGTTCTTTCAACTTCTGTCTATTAAAATTCACACATATAGGCATGATGGTAATATACATCCCAGCTGCAAAATTCCAGTAAAAGCATGAAGAAATATTAGAAACCAACCCAAAGAAAAATTGCTAACCATCCAATTACACTCATTTTATGCAGCCCCATGAGCTCTGCCACATATTCACATGCAGGTGTCCAGAAAATGTATTTTAGCATTAAAAAAGGATGTTTGCTGGAGTGATTAGTAAGAAAAATATGACACTAGCCTGCCATATTTACCATTTAAATAAAATTTTAGAAAATATCTTCATGTTTTGTTTTGGAAGCCCAAGCTAAGAATTCCCCAGAAAGCTGACCAAGACTTCAACACACAGAACAGGAAGTAGGTGTGTGCCCATACAGCTCACATACCAGAGCCTGAACTCACAATACAAAAAAATTGATATTCCTTGTACAATCAGCAGTGAAATAACAACTCCTAATTCTGAAGACTATTAGAGACAGTTTGGATAAAACTCAGTGATCATATAATATTCCAATGCTATTTGCTTTCTAACTTTTTCATACTGGAACTTTCTCTCCAGTGAAAACATCCCAAAACTTCCAGGCAGATAAAAACATTTATTCCTCATTGCAGTCTCCTCTACTCTGCCTGTTAGTGGCAGTGTCCAGGTTGGGTCAGCAGGACTTGGAAAGTCTTGTCTACTGCTGCTGAACCTTTGTTCATCTTGGGTGGAAGAGCGGGCTGGGGAAAGAGTAGTGCTTACCAAAAGTCATACAGAATAGGGAACTATTTTCCTTCCCATGTTTCACTTCACTGCAAGGTACAGGAAATGTTTTTCCCTTATTTGGAAATATTTGCTATTCTGATACCTGTAAAGATGTTGTCCCAAGTTCTTCAGTGTCTCAAAGACCATTATGCAGAACTTCTCATGGGTAGACAAATATGATATTATACAATAGGTTTAGAAATTGAGCTCATGTAAATTTTATACTTAAACCAAATTTCCCCATCAGAGTTTCCTGGAGAGCTGAAGTCTTTGCTAGTGGGTTGCCTGGGGTTTTCCCAGAGGGAAGAAAGAAGAGTGATGAGATGGGAAACACAGCACAATAGGTTACTGGAGAGTCTGCTGGGAGCTGCTCAACTCGGATGAGAACATGAACTTTGGGAAAGGTATAAAGAAAAACAATTCCTTCTCCTCCACGGAAAACGAAGGAAGACGTGTCTCTTCATAATTTAGGTTAACTCCAATACAAGTCCTCATATGGCCACATTACCACACTTAGAGCTCCCTCTTCTGATTTCCTCATGCCTCCTTTTGGAGATGTGGATCTTAATGATCACATGAGTGATGGCAGCACACATGCTCACTGGCACCCAGTTGGACTCTCCACTACTGAGCTGGTATTTTCCATATCCTGTCTGTCAGCAACAGATTGTGATTTAAAGGGATATAAAATCATTGGATGCAAAACTTGGAACTGTGTGTAGACAGTTTGATTCAGTGGATTTCCTTAAACTTGATTCAAGTATTTTTTACAGCATGCTAGAACCAAAGCTACAAGTGTCACCTCCAGAGAAAACTTACCATTTGGAGGTAGTCATTCCACCCAGGACACCTCTAGGTAACAACTGTTTGCCATGTAACTCTCTTTTAATCCCTATGCAACTGGGCTTTCTTTTCAGACCCCTTGTATCAAAGAAGTACAGAGAAGTGTCTGTAAATGTTTATTTTTAATAGTAGCACAATCCTGCACAAATTCCAGAATAGAGTAACTTGGCAGTCTGTTACATCTCCAAATATTATTTATTTTCTTACATTAAAAAAAAAAGAATAAAGTACCACTTGACATTCATATTTTTTTTATCATCTTGACATTATGAAACCCAAAGGAAAGACTAGTAATTCCCTTTTTGTACTGCCAGCATTGATCTGCCTTTGATTTCCACATTGCTGTATCTAAATGTGCAAGAGCTCTTCAGAGAGACCAGATAACAAAATGTGGGGCATGCAGAGTTTGTTCTTCACTATTTCTTTGGAAAGTAAAGCCAAAATGGGGAGTGTCACACTTCCTAATAAGACACTCTGTTTTCAAGGCATGTTCACGTAGAATTAGATCAGACTCTTTAAACTAAAATAAAATTAAAAAATGATAGTAAGAGGGAAGCATTCTCTGTAGTTTAATCCCACTTAAACACAGCACCTGAAATCTATCCAAGTGCACCATGAGCAGAGTGCTCAATATATACAGAATGTATATAAAGTCAGCAAAACACACAATTGCAGTGTTTTGATTGAGAAAAAAGCAAGTTTGACTTTTTGACAGAGGAAACATTGCTTCTTATCCAGATACATCAATCTGGCTTTATAATTCATCATTTACTCCACTTTTCCTTTTCCTTTTAATTTTCCTTTTTTTTCTTTTCTTCTCTGTTTTTTTCACTTTTTTCTTCTTTTTCCTCTTCTTTTTTTTTTGTCTTCTTCTTCTTCTTCATTTTTTTTCTATTCCTTCCTCTTTTTCTTTTATTTTTAATTACTATTTTAAAATTATTCCTGATCATATAAAACCCAGAGGAATCATCTTAATCATTATAATCCTTCCTCCTGCTCCCACTCTTTCTTTTTTTAGCATGTTGGCAGCCCTGATCAACGTTGATTCATTGAAGGGAAAAGAATCTGCAAACTCTTCAGTAACACTAGACAAGCTGCTACTACAAGCAGCTGCAGTTGCAGTTTGCATCTCACTAGGGGTTTTTCAGAAAACCCACCCACAACACACAAGGGGAATTCTCCCAGACAAGCTGCAGGTGCTATGGATATTTTCATTTAATATTCATTCTTGCAATTCAGCACATTTGTAATCCATGTGGTAAACTGTTACTTACATTTCTCCCAGTGGACCACAGCCAGATGTCGAAAGTAAGAAGTCCAGTGGAGATATCGCTTCTTCTCCTCTTCATAGCTTATACATTTCAGTGGTCTTAAAACAAATCTGCTTTCTCAGGACAAAAAAAAAAAAAAAAAAAAAAAAAAAGTGCCTTTATATTTAAAGACACTTTTGTTGACACTAAGTAATAATGAATAATGAATACAAGTCCCACATAGATTATGAAGTACTTTAATTGGATGAGTAGTCTTTGCTATATTAGGAAAACATGCATACATTTTTCTTGAGAGTGCAATCATATTGTTAAGCAAAAGGACAAAAATGAAGATCAGAATGAAATTTATAATTTCATAGTTAGTCTTTCCAGAAGGCATGATTTTCCTGGTTTCAGTAGGTAGCTCGTATATCTATTTATTTGTTTTGTTTATTTGTAAGCATTTCCATGACACTTATCATCATAGCGCATGCAATCCTTGTGTACTCTGAAAGTATGCCAGAGTTAGCCATTTTTGATACTGCAAAGTGGAAATTCTAGAGCTTTCTGAAGGAGAATTGCATTTAAATGTACATCAGAGTTTTTTCTCATACAGTTTTACAAACAGTTCCCCAGATTGTGTATCAAGGACAGTAGAGGATCTACTGTTCCCTTTGTTTTCATACGCTCTGCCCATACACAGCATCCTTGGGAACATTCCAGCAGTAATTGAAACAGCATCAAAGATTTTGTCAATACCTCATTCTCCTCCACAGGGGAAGTAGTGGAATCAAGATCACCCAAAAATTTTTTTAATATATATATTTTTTCCTGGTCCTAAATTTATTTCCTAAAGTATATTTCCATGTGGTCAAAAGGTATGCAATTATATTGCAGGAGATAACCTTTGTCCTAAAAAATCTTTCCAGCGAGGTTCAATCAAACGAAGTCGCACTCTCTTCTTGACTATTTTGAATCAGAGAGAAACCAGCATCTCTACTGAATGTTCCTGAAACGACAATTTAAATGATTATAAAAATGTAGTGAATGAGGACACCAAATGCAATGCATTTAATTGGCTTATTAGGGCCCCCCAACCTGGTTTCTTTTGCATCTGTCTCTCCAAAGACAGGAATTCCAGCATAGGCTTAGGTCATGATTAGATTAGTGACCTCATCCTAGTCTCATATTGCAGATGGTGGCCATGACCTCCACTTTCAGGGCACATGGGGTGAAATACTAGCTATGATGAAGCCAGAGGGGCCCTGACTAGCTTTCTCCTCACATACTCGAGTCCTTCAGGCTTTGCAGCTGTGCTGCAAAAGGTGACATGGATGCAGAATCCAAAGGCTGAGTCAACTGTGCTTTGCTTTCTAATATGTAAAAATGCTTACAGAAAGGGCTTATTTCTTTTTTTATTAGGAAAAACAACTAATAGGAAAAAAAAAACAAAAAACAAACAAAAAAACCCCACAAAAACTTGTTACTTAGGTAATTCTGAAAGATTGCTTAAAAATGTTTGGAAGAGAAGGGTGTTTTCCACAGAGAAGTTGCGATGTAAGAACAATGCATCCATCATGCATGGTACCAAGGAAAATCCTAGAATCAGCCAAATCTCACAGATTTACATGTAGTAACACGAGTAGGTATTTAGCATACACATGAAATTGTATCTTGCCAGAGTAGAGGGACTCATTCATAAGAATTACATCGATTCCCATATGGAGGAGAGAGAAAGAAGAAAAATCTCCAGGGCCTAAAGCTCTGTTTTTTCCATGTGTATTGCCATTACAGAAACACCTGAGCTAAATAGCCTATGTTGAGCTGCTGTAAAAAAAATTCAATAGGTCTCATTTTAGCTCAGAATTTCTCATTTCCTACTTGTGGTGAGGTGCCGTTTGCACCCTGGGTTGCTGTCTGGAGCATGTAATGACAGTGGTTCAAGGGCTATTAAAGGTATTCTCTTTTTACAATGCCAACAAGGTAGTGGCAGTAAAAAGGGAGGGGGGAAAAATTGAATGCGTAACAATATTGGAGAATGAGAAGCATATGTTCAGACACAGGAATGCATTCTGTGGAGAATTGGAGAGTGTTAGTTAAATCTGGATGGTCTATGGGGTTCAGAAAAGTGACAAGAAATAAGAAGCAAGAAGGAGGGTGACAGGAGATGCCAGGACAAAAGAGTTCAGAAGATGATCAGCACCTTAGCATGTGGCTAATACAACAAGAACATTTTTGCAGAATTTTCAAGAGAAAATAAATGTGAAATATGATTGCAAAGCAGTTTCTAGACTGAAGTGTATGGAGATAAGTGTTCAAAGGTGCTTAAATGACTTTGGAGTTTATATTCCACTTTCAAAAATGATGTGTAGTATTTAAGATGCTCGCTGTTACTATGTTTCCGTGTGTAAATCAATTCTGAAAATGGAAATTCAAGGTCAGATCATTTAAAATGCTTGAACATTATATGATGACAGCTTTAACTTTAGTTAAACAAAGTCCTTGATAATTCCACTAATTATGTAAATACTACTTAAAATTTTTTATTAATGCTAATGGAAAAAAAATAAAAGACTATTTATTCCTGAAATATTGTAGCTGTGAACTCCAGTCAATTGTACACGTGCAGACTTGAAATACAGACTGGTAATATTGTTTAAAATATAATGGAATAGCCATGTATAGATGATACAATCAGTCAAGACAATATGTGAAGAGGTAGCCCTAGATTATCTTATTTTTGTGGTTATGGAAAAAGAAAATTCAGAGTAACAGTGGAACCCAAGAAGTAAGAAATCAATGTATTGTTTGTAGCTAATATGTACATAGACCTTCTGGTTCTGAATACAGATACATGCAATGAGGAGTAGTGTACAGAAATCACATCTGAAAAAAATCTGAGACCTAGTTAATTATGTGTTTGGATACTTTGCACTTAATATAAGAAAATATTAAATTCCAATAATCTAGTCAGTTCAGATGAATTTTTTTGAACTCTTATTAGTACCTTCAAAGATTGCCTCTCGATCACAATTTAAGGTTTTTTAATTTGCTTTTGCTTCCTTCTTTTCTGCTATTGCCTTTAGAATGCATCTCCCTCCAAAACCTCTTTTTTTTTTCCCATGCATAAACCTAAGACAAATCCTTCTCAAATCAAACCTTCAGATAATATACAAACCAATACTTGGTTTCCAAAGGAAATAATGCCTACTTGGTAAAACATTATAGTGATAATAGTGATAACGTCTACTTGGCAGTCCTTGCTTTCAGCTACCAGTTTGGACTGAAAATTCTTCAGGCTTTGGGCTTTTTAGATTAATTTAATTTAATTTAATTTAATTTTATTTTTAGCATTCTCACTGAAGTTTTTCAGTAATAATTATTCATTCTAGCAAGTATATCATGTGCATGTTGAAGTAATTGGAGATTTTGGTCATCATAGAAATTTGACATTCTAAACAAAGCATATTTAAAATGCTCCATTTGATTTTCTCCTGCACTTTCCTTCTTTTGAAGGTTGTTCTTCATTGTTACATATGGTACTGAACTTGAACCTGCTGGCATTCTGAGACTAGGAATAGAATTTGTCCTTTTATTTTTCAACATACAATGTCAATGATATCTCCAATGACAGTCAGCACCTGAAAGCAAAAAAAATCATGATTTATCCTACCTTTAAAGTCCTTTGCTTTTGTGGGAGTTTGTAACAGAACTATACCCACCAAAAGCTCCTGAATCATCATGTTTTTTAAGTTTCCTTTGTTTAGTTATGTAGAAAATAGTAGTCCCAGTTAAACTGAGAAAATGGTTCTTTGTTTGCCCATAATGAAGATTGAACTGGACACATTCAAGAGGAAAATTTCAGTATAGTTGTGGTATTGGATAAAACAATATTTGTTACATAACTTAGAGCACATGAAATCCCCAGCACATCTAGGAGAAATAAATTAGTTTTTAATTTTCCAACATTTCTATTGTCCAGAATATGTGTCCACATTTGCTCCAATGAAATACAGCCTAAATAGAACCTTCAGAAAGAGAATGCATCACGTCTGACAGAGCTTGATTTCATAGGTAGTGGGAACTTAGCAGTTAAAGCCAAAAGGTATGATTCATATCAGATAAAGTATGGGCTGCAGCACATATTTTGTAACCTAAGGGTTACGTTTCAGCAAATGTAACCCTCAGGGCTACCTATCTCTTAATTTATTACTTCTGAGGAGATGGCATTCCAAGGAATAAGGCCAGAAGCACCTTGGAACTACAGAAAAAAAAAAAAGAAAAAAAAAGTTAAAAAACTGACAGTGGGAAAAGTGTTTCACAGTTCTCAACTAGTCAAAAGACACTTCTTGAAAATTATTAATGTGTATCTTCTAATTCTCATCTAGATAATCTGGAAAAGCTCAGTTAAAAATGCTCAGAGATATTCTTCATAATTGCCTGAAGATGAGGGTGGCCTAGAAAGTGTTTTAGCTACCAAAAAGAATATACTAGCACATTTCCCTTCTACGCATGTGGGCTTCAATACAACAGCACTCTTATTTGGTCTATGCGTTGTACGTTTTTCCTTCACTAAGAACTTATTTGAGGAAAGGGAACCCAAGAAAAGCAGCAAGACCATTTATTCCATCTGTTACCCAACCATTCTTAACTTTTGGCCATCTCACAATTTTTATCAGACTCAGGGGTTTTTGATATGGCTTCACATTTCTAGAGTAATGCTGAAAATGCTCAGGTCCCACTGAGGATAGCAAGATGTATGGGAACTGCCTTTCTGCAATCTCATTTTCCTCTGTGCAAGTAAAGATTACCATTGGAGGCACAAGGGAATGAAAATATCTGTTAAACAGTTACTCTCTTTTTGTCTTAGAATCGAGGCACAAGAGAATAAAACAACCTGTTAAACAGTTACTCTCTTTTTGTCTTAGAAGAAGGTGGAACAGTGCTCTAACTGAAGAATGGATCAGTTTTCCAGAGACAAAAGGAAGGCAATGTATAGTTAAAAGCAAAATCTCTTATTAGAAAAACAAAAATGAGTGCACTAACAGTAGATAAAGCCCCAGGTCCAAATAACATGATTTCACAAGCGTTGGTAAAAGGCATGAAATTAACTGACATTCTTAAAACTGAGAAGGAGATTCCGGAGGATTAGGAAGCGGCAAATACAACTCCATTAGTTTAAAAAGGGTCAAGAGATTAAAGACCAAGAAACTAGAGACCAGTGAGTTTAACATCTGTTGAAGGGAAATCTTGGAAACTTTAAACTATGCAGTAGGCAGAACACCTGGGAAAGTGGTTTGGTTAAGTGCAAGCAGTGTGGAATCAAGCAGGTTGTTTAGCTTACTATAAATGCCAGTGATAAATAAACAATAGACCTGCTCTGCTGGGGTTTCTTGAAGACACCATCCCCCACGATAAGGAAAAAGGGAACTTAATGGCTGTGCATGGCAACACTCAGTCATACACTGAATGAATGTATAAAATAGGAAGTGAGTCTGAAAGACAAAAAGCATACTGGGTAGAAACAATTTAAAAATATGAAAGAAAGACTGGGATTTTTTTAAATTAGAAAGCAGTTCCAAGTAGAATAACTGAAAGATACCTTTGGGTCTTCTCTTACGTATAATATAGATGTATATAAGGAGAGAAAAAATACATTAAAAATGAGTAATTGAGTGTTAATTTTGAGAGAGTAAATTTGGGTTTATTTATACATTATGCCACCTTTACTTATTTTTACAATAGAAATTGTTTTGGGCGAGCAATTCCAATTGCATATAGATACGCAGTCTTAATTCTATGTCTTCCATCCATCCATCCTTTTCTCCACCTTCTTTGGAACAAGTGTAACCTCTGAAATAAATATAATTCCTATCTGTGCCTTTACACTCAGTACAACAGGGTTTCAGTACAACTGGGACCCTTAAATAGGAAGTCAGAAAAGAAGAGTAACAAAACTAA
The DNA here is from genome assembly GCF_016699485.2 of Gallus gallus. Taxonomy (NCBI): domain Eukaryota; kingdom Metazoa; phylum Chordata; class Aves; order Galliformes; family Phasianidae; genus Gallus; species Gallus gallus. The sequence goes on from NC_052534.1 coordinate 100,852,859, forward strand.
TAGGCTTTGTGAGGTCAAAGGAGTTAAAATTGTGAAGCATAGAATGTGAGGATCTATAGAAGTGCTAAATATTCAGACAAAAGTGTATGCATGTTAGGTAGAGAGGTTCTCATTTGCTGTGAATCACAAGTACTATACATCTACATGTATCAGCTTATAAACCTTTAGACAAGACTTGGACATTTATCTGTCTCCAAACGCATTTAACCTCTTTCTGCTATGCCATCATGAATTTCAATACTGAGAGTTAGGATAAGCAAAAGAAAACACATCAGAATTCTAACATCCTGTGTTGCCTCTCAGATAGGGATTTGATATCCTGGTGAGAATCTGTCACACCAGCAGGTCACACAAAATTAAGCCCATCAGTCAAAATTCATGAGAATCCTTTGTGGCTGAGCTATTTGAGCAGCTGACCTCCTCAGCAAGCTCTGGTTTCTCCAAAAGATTCTCAGGAACAAGTCCATGTCCTGCATGAGAGCATCTCTAGCTCTTCACCTTTACTTCAGCATCTCTCTCCAACATGGTGGCTGTCACACTGGGAAAAAGAACTTGTTCATGGCCTAAAGCTCATAACAGTGTGGAAACACAGACTGCTCAGCAATCAGTAGATCAACTCTTCCTTCAAGTGCTGCAGTGAAACAGGACAAAATTTTAAAAGAGCAATTGAGCAACAAGAGAGCAAATCCAGGCCTTGAAGGCTGTTTTGTAAAGCAGATTTTCCAAACAGATGCATTAAGACAGCTGATGAAGAAATAGATTCTTTTACTTCTGGTTGCTATATGGAATGCTGCAAATGTATGTTTTCTGTGTTTATCCTACAAGGAATACAAACTTTCAGTACTTTTTATCACAGTTTCGAATGCAAGATCTGTCTTCAAAAGTGCAGCTGTTGTGGTGTTGATTTTATCAGTATTTCTTTCCATATAATCTCTTGTTTTACACTTTATTCAACATTGCAGTTGGACTAATAGAGGGTATACAAGCTGACTATATTTTTATTTGCCCCTAAGTACTAATTTGTGTTCATCATTGCTGGCCTACATGTGTTATTTATTGACCTACACAGCTGATGTTTGGGGGACACCACGATGGCTGGGAATTTTATTTACTTTTAACACTGTATGTTTACCTTTATTTCATAAGTCAATCTCAAGCAATAATGTATTATTTCCTGAAAACTAAACTTTTGTTTCCATTGCTTCTTTGCCTATAGAGCCAGACATTAATTCCAATGATGATTTTGTGTGGAAGGGAGAGGCCAAACAAATCTTGTATAAAATTCAGAGCTAAGGTTAGAGAGAGATACAGACGTAATTAATTAGTGTAGCACCATTGACTTCAATTGACTATACTGATATTTAGCAGCTAAAAATCTGGTTTATGTTGCATTATATCAGGGTAAAATATTTTCTAATACTGTGGTTCTACCTTGCTGCAGCTGCTTCTATGTTGGAAGCATACGCACATCATCTGTTCTGATAATAGGAAAGTAGCTGCTCTAGCAGTATAAAAGACAAGGATGTTGCCAGGGCTTTTGAATGTAATTATGACGGCTGCTCCAAAAGCAATGCCTTCTATTTTATTTTACAGTGACCCACAAAATCAGAGGCAGATGTTGGTGGTATGGCAGTACAGGCTGAACCAATACCCTGTTACATTTTGTTGCCACGTGACAAAATGGCACCTGACATGGCAGTGCGTATGAAGCAAAGATGTGTTGCTGAATTCCTCTATGAGGGAAAAAATGGCACCCATTGACATTCATAGTTGCTTGCTGAATGTTTATTAATACCAAACAGTGGATGTGAGCACAGTGAGGCGGTGGGTATTACATTGCAGCAGTGGAGACACTGGTCCCCTCCACAGGTGCTGTGGAAAAGTATGATAGGAAATGCTCCTTCACAGCACGTGGTCAGCCAGTGAGAAGAATACTTAAGCTTATGTGAGGCAGACAAAGTGAGTTATGTTTACCTCTAAACAAAGGAAATTGATTTAGGAATGACAGAAGCTGACTGGAATTCCTATATTCTCCATAAAAAGCAAAGAATAAAAATCCAACTATAAAAAAAATTTGAAGTATTTTTTGCATGTAAAAGTTCTGCTTTTACAGAGTAAAAGTACTGATCCCTGGTATCCAGCCTCAATAAGAGGAGGTGACACATTACCAGATCCTGAAGGAAAAACCTCTGTGAGATTCCGGGATTATAGGGCTTGGGCCTTACTCTATTAGGATGCACTAAATTCAGCACAGCAGCCAAAAATCCAAGTAAAATATTGTGATTGTCTCAGGTTTTGAAGGAATTTCTGATCAAAATCAAGCAGACACCCCAAAACACCACACACAGGAAGAGCAATTTTCACCAACAATAAAATATTTCATGAAAAATTTAGACAATAATTTAGACAGACTTGATCACCTTCTGGATACCATCTATTGAAAATCCACCTCAATCAAGATGTATATTTTTGGTAGATAAATATTAGTGATTTAAAAAAAAAAAAAAAAAAAAAGCTTAATTCCTTTCACATTTTCCATGTTCACATGAGAAATCAGCTCTCTGAAATAACGATACTTGTTCTCTGCACTAGCATCAGAGCTAAAGCACTTCAGGGTGAATTTTGGACCTGTGAATGACCTCTGTGTATTTCCAGAGAAAAACACCCTAGTTTTTTTATTGTGGGTGAGGTGTTTAGTTTTTCTTTGTGTTTGTTTTTTTTTTTTCTTGTCTAGCTCAGTGCAAGATCCCCCAGGCACCTGAATTTGGTCTGGTTCAGAAGCAGCAGTTAAACTGTAAGAGTGGAGGATCAGAATGATGAACATCACTGTGAGATGAGCGTCTTCCCTCCTTTTGCAGAGTGATTTTTGAGATGAAGCACTTTTCAAAGTTTGTTTTGCAGGGAAGACTACACAGCAGCAGAACAAATCTAGCAATTTTGTGTGTGTGTGTGTGTGTGTGTGTGTTAAAGATATATGGAGTTTCTTCTCCATCTGTGGTAAATCAACTAAACTCCAAGTGAAAATCTGACCTGACACTTAAATCTAGTGACAGGCTGTGAAAATACTGGAAACGAGAACTGCTGAGCTAGGAAACCACTAGAAGACCTTAGAAATGGTTTCTTCATATATGTGATAGGCGAGATAATGCCTACTACCCTCTCCAACATACAGCGCTTTAGAGACAGAGATTAATCAGTGTTTTGGTTGGGAAACTTCACACTTTGCATGAAAGCTAGCTGTCAAATAATATGCATGAAGCAGTTTAGCTTCTGGTTCTTCAATATTTCTTAGGAAAAGCCAATGGAAAAAGATCAGAGGCTTAAAGACCAGACTACTAAATTTCCTGAAGACTTTGCGCCAAGTATCCAATGAAATAATCACACCAAATAAGCATTACCTTACCAATCTGCATTTTGTTAAATAGCCAAATAATGAAAATTTGATAAGACACAATTTTTTAAAGGAAAACAACAAACCACCCTTGATTTACATTCCAGATGGCAAAACTGGGGAAAATGGGCAATGAAACATTAGAAAAGGGGTAAGACCAGCCAAAATCTTTCTTGTTTTTCCGAGACTGAGTTCGGTTTAAAAAAACGTGTGGCTCAAATCCTTGTAGTCACAAAAATACACCACCATAATTAATGTTTCTCAGATCTGGCAAGCCAATGAACAGACATTCAGCGTATAAATAACAGCCAGACATTTTATTAGTTTTTCTCCAAATTTTTCATTTTTCAGGAATCATAAACTGAGATTTGTTTTTTGGATGTTTGTGAAAATAAAATCATGATCCTGAGCATTTCTGAGGGAGTAGGTAGGAAAATTCCAAATATAATTAAGGCCAAAGTGTGTTCTTGTAAATATCCCCCTTATCCCCACCAGAGGATGTAAATCAGAGGAGAATTCAGTCCTTTGATTCATGATGCTGAAGAAAAAGATTGCTTGCAGGAAAGGGGACTAACTGGCACACTTAAAAATTGGGGAATCATTAGTCGTCTGAACAGAGTCTGCTGTGAGCTGTTCCAGACAGCATTTATTCCATGGCATTTCCATATGGTTACAGGGAAACTAGAGTTGCATGATAGTAAGACACTTGACCTAAACCACATGGCAAACTTAGAGGATGGCACATGCAGTTAACTGTGGACAAATACATTCATCTGCATTGAGCAAAGTAGGAGTATAGTTAGACAGAACAGCTGCTAGCGCAAGATAGGAGGGTATACAAAGATTGCTTTCACTTGCCGCACACTGTGTTTAAGAAAATGAGACAAACCTTTAAAGCTCATAGAATCATAGAATTGCTCAGGTTGGAAAAGACCTTAAAGATCATCAAGTCGAACCACAACCTAACCATACTGCCCTGACTCTAACAACCCACTGCCAAATCATGCCCCTGCTCCATTTCATAACTGCAATGTCTTTATGAAAGACTCCAAGCAAGGACAAAAAAATGAAGCCAGGACTTTTGGAGAAAAGCATCTACCTCTGGTGAGCAGCCTCCTGATGGCTGGGTATCCAGCAATCTGCACACCTACTCTTAATTCTTCCGTAAGAACAGATTATAGTACAACATAGGTGCGTAAATTCAGATCATCTCTAACCAAAACATCTCTCCTTGCTAGACATGAAAATTCGGTCTGGTAAATATACAATAGTTCCATTCCTGTTCTGACAGTTCTGAGAGTCCGGCAATAAATTTTGGACTGTTTTTTATTTGATTCTCTCATCGTCTCACAATAAATTTGTGCCAGCACTGACTCTCAAAGTACAGATTATATGCTTCCCTTTCACATCAAGAGACATTAAATTCCACATATATCACACATTTATAGCAGATGTTCCTAAACAGACAAACCAGGTGCTAAACATATTTTATTCTGATGGGTAATTTTTGAAATTATTGCAATCAATGAGTTAATAATACTGGTGGTAATGATGAAGTCAAGTTATTATTACCCATTACATTTAATCATTGACAGCAAGTTAATTGGACTTAATTGAAGAAATCATCATAAATAACATGGAGCAGATGGTAGACGTTTGTTTTTCCACTCCCAGATCTATTTAACAGTTATAGATAAAGTTTGGATGAATCAATGTAAAAGGGCAGACAGCATGTATATTGTCCCATAAAGCTACAGCTCACACTGACCGTGTTGCAAGTTTAATACGCACAGACAGCTTTGACAGGATTGGTGAGATAAACACAACTTCTTAGCCACTAACCATGTCTCTGAACCTTTTTATATGCTGGTTGCAATCCTGTGTTCTCTCCATTACAGCAATGAGGTTGGAAGGTGATGGAAGTAACACTGCAAATTAACAAGGAAGCAGGAAAGGCAAACTGATCTGCTGAAACAGATGTGTTTAAAATACAGACTTTTGCATCTGACCTTATCACTGGAGACTTCCTTTGGGGATAAATAGGTGCTTCCTGGGTGTGACTGATCTTATCCTAACACAGACTTCTCAGAGAGGCTAGAATAGCAAGCCAAACTGTCTGTTTCTCCCCATTAAGTATAAATGGTGTCAGATTGGAATGCCAACACACAGATGTTGAAGTGAGAGGATCCCACCCAACTTGTATACAAGTTGAGTAAAAGGATAGGGAACAGAGCAGCAAATTGTGCTGCTCTTATGGCAGCATGTCTGCACATGATAAGAAGAAGTGACTGCAGAACCAGGAGCAATGCCTGTGCAAGCTCCAACTGCCTGGCACAGGAGCTGTGAGACTGTGATTTCAGCACAGGTGAGCAGCCCAAGTTTGCTCTCACTTTCATTACTAAATCAAACCCTTTCAAGAGACTGAAACTCAGCCCAGTTTAGCAGCAGGAATGGTATCTTTCACACATGGAGTCTGCACAAGTTAACAGTCTAGCAGAAGATTCCCAGGCACGACTTTAGAGAGAGGGGAAACCTTTCCCAACAAGCAGGTGGAGGCAGCCACCCAGTTCAGAGGGTGAGAAAGTTTACAAGTATGGAAGCAGCCAAACCATCGTGGTGATTTGTGGGTATGAGGACAGGACCTGCTGCAGTTCCCTTCATTAACCCCAAACAATCTGGCCTTGGGTACTGCCTGGAGTGGGGCATCCACAGTCTCTCTGGGCAACTACACTGCTCTCTCAGTGAAAAAACTCCCCAACATCTAATCTAAATCTCCCCTCATTCAGTTTAAAGCCATTATCCCTTGTCACTGTCACTACTTTATCAGTCTAACAATGCAGAGGCACACTGCTGGATGATAGTATTGTAAGTCTACAATCATTGTTCCGCTTTTTACATTAGTGTTTTTTTGTCATTTCTACCTGTTCCCAAGCTACGAGAAGAGCACTTTACAACAGGGTAATAATTCTCAGACACACTTTGTGTTTAGTGCAAACCTTACCCTTCCCATGAAATCAGTATCTCATGCAGGGTATTTTACTTGGCTTTCCTCTTTGTGTCCAACAAGCAACTTGTTACTCCAAAGGTGATTTCTTCCTTTTAAAGCCATATACAAATAAAGCATTATGACTAGTAAACCACAAAAATTCTGCTCTGATCACAGCATACAGATTTTTTTTCCTGACAGGAGTGTAGGTATGGAAGACTACCTAAAGTTCTGCCTTGCGTTCCTATTTTGCTAAACCTTGAAGAAATGTTTTTGAGAAAAATTTCCTACAGTTGGAGTTTACTTCTAATTCCTTACATTCAGTGTTCCTATAATGGTTTAATATACAGTAACTAAACCACAGTTGAGAAGTCAGATATTTTGAGGCCTGCTGAACATTATAGATTTTTTACCGACACAATGCAAGGTTATTTGATAAATTAAACCAAAAGTTTAAAAATGCATACAAATGTTATTTCAACCACCCACAAAAATGTTTTTTTAAATTTAGTTTAGCTGATATATAATTAAAAGGAAAAAAAAAAGGTAAATGCATTTTAAATCATCCCATTTTTCTTTAAGTGTTTTTTGTTGTTGTTGTTGTTTTTAAGGAAACTTTCTTCCCTGGATAGAATTTTCATAATATTCCTTCTTTCCATTTCTCTATTATAAAAATTCATTTGAAGTTTTGCATTGATTCTTCAACTACACCTACAGTGTAGTTTACTAATTCATTCCTACATCCATACATGTGGTTCAAAAGACAATTTCCAAACAGTAAAGCTGGGTGATTCATCCAGTTTTAAGTACCGCCAGCTGATCTTTGACTTTGTAGCTCCTTCCCATTATAGAAAGCTAAAGAAGAAGCTGAAACCAGCAGTGCTGGAAATATTTCATCCTAGAGTGAAAATATTCACCCATCAGGAAAGCTGGTAGAATCAGGTGACCAGTCAGTAAGTGATCACCTTAGATCACTTCAGAATCAGTGATCCACCTTACTGACATGAAAATTCAATATACATAGTTTACAGTAAAATAAGAACCCAATGAATCTTCTGATATCCCTTAAATTCATTACAAATTCAGGTGCTTTTGAGATGTTTATATTTGAAAGACAGTTTTCTTAACAGAATATAAACCAGAGGACCTGAGCTATGACAAGAACACTCTCAAAGTCTATATCCAATATTAAATAACTTTACTGACCCAAAATTTACCAGATAGCAGTGGGTTCACTAAACAGCAGTAAAATGCTATTACCTGAGACATTCTGCAAGAATAGGGCTGGCTGTCATTCAGGGATATTTTCATTTATGCTGCTTCAAATCCTCCAACATTTGAATTTCAGTCTTACAGCTTGCCCATGAAGCTGGGTGGACAGTTAGAAGTTAAATGCAAATACAATGGGCTGAACTCTATGACTCAGTTGATAACCCAAAGTTAGTCAGAATGAACCTGAGCTTCCTCTATTTCCTGGAGGCAGGTGGTCCCCATGGGGTAATGCTTCCTTGCTGAGAAGACACAAACACAAAGCAAAGGGTGTATAAAGCTTCATTAAATAAATGGTCATAACCATGCTCCTTGAGCTGTATTTGAGTGGGCAACAGCAGCACTCTTTGAATGTCAACTAAATCAGCGAAGGTCAGTGAAAAACATGAAGCACCTCCTGCATAGAAAGAAGACCAAGTAGTTGTCAAGTAGCGATAAGCTTTCATCAAGACCTATTCACACTGATTAGGTAATTTAGGGGAAAGGAAGTGCTTTGTATCTAGCTGTCAGTCATGTCAAAGTGGGAGGACCTGTGTTAAACTTGAGTACCATTAGCTCAAGCGTGTCTCAGCTACACTTGAACACATTTTTACTTTTGAATTTTTGAGAGGAATATGAAGAAGAAAGCTTTAATCACCTGCCAACATATTATTATCCTAATAAAAACTAAAGTTGTGTTAATGGGCCACTGGTAAAAGTGCTATTAATAGTCAATGTTAAGGAAAGAAATCCGGAGATTGAAGAGTCTGTGGAGGCCAAAGCAGCTGGGAATGCTAGACTAATAGTAATCAGATCCTGAAAAGATCTATTAAATCATCCAATTGATGCCCAACTTAATATAAAATTATTCCCAACAGCACCATTTTTAGCATTCTGTTCAGTCTGGATTTAAATACCATGAGAAATGGGGCTTCTGACACTTTCCCACATTCCTGTGGATCACTCTGCCAGGAATTTTCCCCCCTAATATTCTGCCTGCATTTGCCTTTTCCCACTGATCAATGTATGTTAAGTTTCCTATAGCAGTGCCTTTCCTCTTTTTATTGTCAATTATTTTTACAAGATGTTTTAATTGACCAACCTGCTTTATTTTTTTTTATTTTAATGTACTAGAAAGAAAAATTAAAATATAAAAAGAGTTAACAAGTTATGAATTTTGGTTTGTTGAATCAAAAACTCAGTGGAGATTCCAAAATATCACAGCCAGTCCAAAATGCTTTGAAATCACTTAATCTTCAACATGCTTGGGATGTTTTATTTGTGAGCTAGACATGTATTTTGCTGGGGAAAAGAAATTTTATATTCTAGTGTTATCAGCCAGGTCCCCTTCTTTACTCACTTTTTTCCTTGGCTCTGCCTTTCTCTGATAATTCAAAAGAAATGCACTCCTATAGAATGTAAACACTGCTGCATCTTATTACATTTTTTTTTCATCAAGATGCAACCAGTTCTTCAATAAGTGTTTCTGGGAGAACTCACATTTACACACCTTTGTTCTATGAGACACTTAGGATGCTACCCTGGCCTTTTTTTGTTCCATTGTGTTCTTTTGCCCCTATAGGAAACCTGATGTATATAATTGTTGTAGGTTTCAGCTCCATCTTTCTGCAGATCCTGTTCCAGAGAGAAATGCTGGAAGAACTTTTCACCTGTGAAGAGCTCAGAGAATTTGATGGTCCCAAAGACACTGTCATACAGATCAAATTCTATCAATATTTTTTAAGAAACAGAGGGCGCAGGTTAAAACTTACGAGTCTAGCATAAATTTAGTTGCTCAAATATGCCAAGTACTTAGTTACTTTTGCTATTCAAAGTCCCCAAAGACAGTGCTTGTCTCTTCTAGGGCCGAAGGTGGGCCATGTAGCATTAATACCGTGAGTCCAAACAGTGAAACCACTTAAGCCAAGACAAAGTTTTTTAAAAAAAAAGACAATAAAAAATTTATTCTTACAAGCCCAGTACTCATATCAGATGAGGTTAGCATTTGAATAAGAGAGGACTCCTCAGTGATAAATAGTAATAATAAAGACATAAAGAGATCAAGCAACTCCATTACAGTTTGGAGTTCTTTAAAAAATAAGAATAAACATTAGATGAGGATCATAAAGTATTGAGAAAGCTTATTAAGAATATGACAGGCTCTTTAAAACTTAATCAAGTTTGATTATTTTCTAAAAATATAGGTTATTATTTGAATAAAAAATGTTGGCCTAAGGCAAAGTCTACTGGCTGACTGCGTGCTTTAGTTTGTGCTATATTCTGTTGTGATAATGGTTGTGTCTCAAAATCTTTGTATTAATTTTATCACAATAGAGGCTTATATTTTGTTCTGAAACTGTAGTAAAAGATCCAACAAAACAGAGTAAGAAATAAAAAAACAATTTCACCATTGTAATTAATTTATTAATTAATCAGTCCATGATTATTAGAGTGAGATATGTCTGGTAACTTTATCCACAAATCTTCTAATTCTACACTGATTTTCTATCAGAAATTTATTGATTAATTAATGTATTTTCCCTTGATTAGCTTGTGGCAGTTGTATGGCGTGTTCTAATTGGCAGACTTCTTGGCTTAGTAGCAGATTACCTTTTAAATTCATCTGCTGGGTGCAGGACATAGGAAAGCTGGGTATAAAGCCACATACATTTTAGGATACAACCATATAATACTTCAGTAAAAATCAACACTATCACTTTTTAGATGCTCAACAGTAGAAAAGAAAAAATCTTCTGATTTAGAATTGTGTATTGCTATGTAACAAAGTAATTGTTCCTTTATATGTACAGGTGAAAAAATGTACATTATATTTCAGAAAATCTAATTTTGATCACCACATACAGGATGCATTTAAAAGAACTGCATGGCTTCTACAACATCTCAGGATCATGTTACAGACTTCTGAGGAAGCTGATTGGTTCCCAGCAGGCTCTAAGTTTAGAGCCAGTGTGTTTTTAGTCTAAAAGGTGAGGCAGTATCAGGTTAATATTCTGTATTTATTAGAAAAAGCCTGACTTCCTGATATAGCCTTAAATTATTAGTAAGGAAATAACAGCATTTACACAGTTTATTGACCAGGAAAAATAATTTTGGAAAAGAAACTAAATTAGTCAGGAAATCCAAGTTCATTTCTTGCCTCTGGTACAGATTCTCTGTGCAGCTTTGACTGATTTGGTACATGTTCATACACCTAAACACCTATTCAGATCTCCTAAATCAGGTGCTGTATAGTATTAAAATGGAAGGGCAGGTCTTTTTCTTATGTCTTTAAAACTTTTTTTCAGAGGAACCTGCCTTCAACACCTGAAAAAGGAATTTAGGAGTATAATTTTCTTGGCATAAAGGCCAGGCACCTTCCATCTGGTGACTGTCTCACTTAATATTAAGTACCTAGGATATGTCCTGTAAAGTCCACTTATGGTGGTACTGTACTGACAGCATCATTGGAGAGAAATTTAAACTACTAACAGTTCATTAACACTTCTTTCTAAGTATGTTTTAAATCAATCCTTGCCTTCATTTTAGACCCCCTAGATCCCTAGGCGCCAACGTGAAATCTCCAGCTTGTAGTAAAATGTACCCTAGTAGGGGAATTGATGCAGAACAGTTAGCTTGTAGTGAGCAGAGAAAGAAATTTCCATAAAAAAATGTACTGCAACCTAAAGACAGATATATCCAGCTTCAGTAGCACATGGCAGAATAGCAGTAAACAATCCTAGCTAGTTTGAATAATGTCTATGGTGGACAGAATTCTGGAGGCGGATTTCTAGAACCAAACATCAGAGATCTCCAAACATATCTCAGTAACAGAAGCTATAACTCTAAACACTTAATGCCTTAGATATACTCTTCAGCCCACAAAATTAATTTCCACTAACACAACTTTTACTAGTCCAAGCCTGCTACACACTTCAAAGACTTGAGAGCCACCCTGCGGAGAAGGACTTGGGAGTCCTGGTGGACAAGAAGCTGGACATGAGCCAGCAGTGTGCACTTGCAGCCTGGAAGGTCAACTGTGTTCTGGGCTGCATTAAAAGAAGAGTGGCCAGCAGGGAGAGGGAGGTGATTGTCCCCCTCTACTCGGCTCTTGTGAGGCCTCATCTGGAGTACTGTGTCCAAGTTTGGGGCCCCCAGCAGAAGAAAGACACAGAGCTCTTGGTACGAGTCCAGAGGAGGGCCACTAAGACGATCAGAGGGCTGGAGCACCTCTCCTGTGAAGAAAGGTTGAGGGAACTGGGCTTGTTAAGCTTAGAGAAGAGAAGGCTCTGGGGAGATATCATTGTGGCCTTCCAATACTTGAAGGGAGCATATAAACAGGAGGGGGAACGGCTATTTACAAGGGTGGATAGTGATAGGAAAAGGGGGAATGGTTTTAAACTGAGACAGGGGAGGTTTAGGTTAGATAATAGGAAGAAGTTTTTCATGCATAGGGTGGAGACACACTGGAACAGGTTGCCCAAGGAGGTTGTGGATGCCCCATCCCTGGAGGCATTCAAGGCCAGGCTGGATGTGGCTCTGGGCAGCCTGGTCTGGTGGTTGGCGATCCTGCACATAGCAGGGGGGTTGAAACTAGATGGTCATTGTGGTCCTTTTCAACCCAGGCCATTCCATGATTCTGTGATTCTATGATAAGATAGCATACACAAAATTCCTTAACAAAATTCCCATGAATACTGAATGCAGATAGATGACATAATAGCATACCCTGAGATTTTTTGTGATTTCCTACATTTTTAACTAGACAAGTAGTAAGGGTTTTTATTAAAATAAAGATTATTATTATTTCATCCTTATGTAAGTGCCTAAAATTTTCAGGCTTCTCTGGTCATGTTTTGGCTTTAGTCACATAAGTAAAGAAATTGACTTGTCATCAACTTGCGAACAGTCATGGAAATCTGCAAAACTACTCACCCGCATGGGTGTTGATAGGCAATGATCTTAGCTGTATGAAACAAAGCCATCTTGGCTGAGTGAATTATCCAGGCTTACTTTTCAGTCAGTGTAGAAACAGAGATGTCACCAGAAGAGAACCAATCCCGTCACAGAACCAGGTCCTGAGGTAATTGAGTTGATTTTCTCTTTGGAAGTGCCTTTGTTTTCACTGACTACAGAGAAATACTAGCCAGGGATGAATCTAGATGCCTTACAGCTGAGATTAGATCAGATGAATCCCACCTGATTGCTGGATTTGTCTCTTGAGTTTTGACTACTTAGGGAATTATTATCTTATTAGTTATAATCATGAAACTCTGATTAAAGCCAATAAAAGATGAACATAAGCAGTGAACTGAACAGTACAACCCCAGTGTAAGTCCTGGCTCTAGGCAAGAGTGTGATTGGGAAGAAAGAATCTTCTATGTCATCTCTTGCTATAAGGGATATATGTAATTCATACTTCCTCTCATCTCAACACTCAGATGCAGTTCATGTATGCAGCAAATTGACTGTTTTCATGTGGCAAAAGTAAAATCTCTAGGCTATTGTTTCAAATTTTAAGTAAAGATTTATTTTTTGCTAAAATGGCAGTTGAGGTACCTTTTACCAGCCAGATTGCCTCTCTTTAACTCTTGTCTTCTCATTGACATTTCTGCAGTGATTCTTACATCAGCAGAGCTGGGCTGAATGTCCGTCTTATTTATGGGATTTGCTCTGTAGTAATACTTTTTTATGCTTGTTTCAGAATGTGCTTTGCAGACTGCACATTTCCCACAGCCTCTCCATTCAGCCGAGAGGTTACCAGAGCCCATTTGTAATTTGACAAAAGTTATATTTGTCTATAAATCCTGTGAATTCTTCCTTATCAAAGGAGGGGCTTTGGACTGTGCTAATTTCACCTGAGTACTCCATTTTGCCAATATGTTTTGTTGTTGATTTATGACACTTGCATTAAGTGAACTTCAGATATCTGGAAAAGAACCACAGCCACGTACCTTCTCCTTTAATTCACACGTGTCAGTCACTATGTTTTTGAGGATGTGGGTGATTATGAATGGTTTCCTATGTTGGCTTTCTTAACAAGTCACAGTGGCTATAATCAGAGAACAAATACTATGTCTGTGTTTCCTAGCCTCTGGCTGCAAAACCATGTTTCACAACATTTAGCAATACCCAAATACTCCATCTTACTCACAGGAAAAGAATAAGCATGGCATTTCTTTTGGAAAAAAAAAATGCACTCAGTACACCAAGTAACTTTTTCTTTTTGATTCTACAAAACTTTACTTATTTATTAATTTTAAAGTTTAGAGTCTCCTAGGTCTGTTTTCTGTTGTTGCAGAAAGCAACAGTTTTCAAACACATTGTGTGAGAACTTCTCATATACTGATGAGTTTCTATCATCTTCAACATTGGGCATCTTCATAATTATAAGCATTCTTAGGAGCAATCTTTGTGTTTCAAAGAGGGATCTGGAAGCTGTGAACTATCAGGCACTTGCAATTTCATGTGCAGACCGCATTCAGAATATACCAGTATGCACAGTGACCAGGGCTTCACCAGATATGGAACTCATTTTTACCTTGTGTTTCATCAACACTGAAATCCGAGCTTCTTCTCCAACATACCTTATCATGTTTCATTTTCAATGAAAAAATTGAATTCATCTAACCTGTATTATTTCCATACACACAGTCTAAAACATTGCCAATTTTAGCTTTCGTGTAAGACATGCACATAATTTTAGCTGATTATCACCACAGTTGTCTTTTCACTGGCCTCAGTACTTGGAGAGCTTCACATGCATTAAGTTATGCTCCAGAAAGTTCAGAAAGGATTGTCCTGTCCTTATTTATTTTATTTTATTTTATTTTATTTTATTTTATTTTTATTTATTTATTTATTTATTTGCTCTACTTCTAATTAGCTTTCGTTTTGGAGTGTTTCTACTAGGTGTGCATTCATTTAAGTGTTGAAGGAAACTAAATCTTTTCTCATGTTGGGATAGAGAGATGAACCAGTTGGAGTGTGTCCGGAGGAGGGTGACAAAAATGATCCAAAGAATGGAAAACCTCCCGTGCAAGGACAGATTGAGAGAGCTGGGGCTGCTTTCTGAAGAAGAGAAAGCTCTGGGGAGACCACTTGCTGGATAAGGAATTGTCTGGATGGTTGCACTCAGAGAGTTGTGGTCAAAGCCTCAGTGTCCAGGTGGAGACTGGTGATGAGTAGCGTTATTTAACATCTCTGTAGGTGACATGGACAGTGGGATTGAGCGCACCCTCAGCAAGTTTGCAGATGACACCAAGCTGAGTGGTGCAGTTGACATGCTAGAGGGAAGGGATGCTATCCAGAGGGACCAGGAGAGGTTTGAGAAATGGGCCCATGCCAACCTCATGAAGTTCAACAAGGCCAAGTGCAAGGTCACTGTTTTTCTTTGGAATTATTTCCGTGTCATTATAAGAAGAACTGTATGGCACAGCATTACCCTAAAAGTGTGATATTTAATGTATCTTGAACTTGCATGAATGAAGAAATGTGTTTGATATGATAAGCGTGGCAATTTTTAGGGGAAAATGGCTGATCACTGAAGAGCTTTGGAAGAATCATAGAAGGATGACATCCTGTGTAGATGAGATGTGTTTGACCATGTGTTGTACCATGTTTAACTGTTTCACTTGAGTGTAGTTTTCCTCATTTATAAATATACATCCACAAAAGAAGCACTAGACTAGGAATTTTTAGATATCTCCTCAGTCTGATCATTTGGTCTACCTTTCTGCTGCCACTTCCAACTTAGCATGTGATACTTGTATTTCAAGCTTATTTCACATTAGTATTGTTTTTACTGATGAATTAATTAACCATGTCACACTGAATTGTTCCTCTCATGTTAGAGTGGTTTTAAGTGACAGAAACTAAAAATTAGTATATGATTATATTATAAGCACTGTATATCTATATCATCACTGGTTTACATGAATATCTGTGAAGATTTGGACATGTTCAGCTAGATCAAGTTGAGAAGATGTCAACTTAAAGCACAGAAATTGAGGATAGCTTCATCACTGAGACCTTTGCTGTACTAGGATGAGACTTGTTCCTACACTGTAAGTGTAGGCTGGAGCCAGCAGAGGGATGGATTTGTTTGGCACATGGTAAGCACAGTGTCTAATTCAGCGCTATTAGGGAATTAGTAACATATGTATAACATCCATACTCTCATGAGACATTCAAAGGGAAGCCTATCAAAACCTCAGATTTAATTCTTCTTCAGCAGTAATGTACCATTACTATTAGTTCTTTTTTAAAACGCCATTGAAATGTTTGTGGAATGATTATGTGTGGTAACAAACTACAGTTTTGCTTTATTTCAAATGACGTAACCACTTTAGCTTTACTATGGGTTTGAAGTGTTTCACCCAGGTTTGAACCTACCACAATTACAGTGTTAGAATTCATCTAAATTCTCCCTAAAGTCTTGGTGGTCTTTTTTATTTTTTTCCTGATTTAACAGTAGAAATGTCGTTGTATCGCTACTGCTCTTCATGTAGTTGATTGGGTGGTACTGAAAAGCTCATTTCACAAAATATCTCACATCCAAACTCGTATCTCATATCCAAGCAAAGGACAACCACAGAAATTAACCTTGTGTTGGTTAGCTGGAGAAAACATGGTTTAAATGGCTGCTCTTGACATGTCCCAAAGGAACTGTGAATTAGATTTGGAGCCAGCTTTATTCCTCAGCTAATCTATGTGTGAGAGCTAAATAACGGAACCTGGGGGAAAGGTGAAAAAAAAAAAAGAGAACAGATAATTAAATATTAGAAAAAAAAAAAAAGGAGAAAATAAAAATTTGATTTATACCATTTTTAATGTTTTTTGGCTGAAACAGCATTCATGGAAAAGGTAATCGAGTTGACAAATATATCATAAGGCAGAGGTTAAACAAACAACCTCTGGTGAAAACTATATAGACTTACTTAACATAATAAAATGTTGCATGAAGCAGAAAATTCTCTGACAGTTTGGTACATGGGGTATTCCTTCTCTTTCAGTTAGAGGGCATTTATTACCCACTAACCGTGTCTTGATACTCAAGCAAGATAGATGATGTGGTGACAGATATTTAAGATCGTGAACTAATGTTCATTCTTTTATAGAGAACAAGAGAAGGCAGAAAAAAGCTTTTCTTTTTCCTTCTTTTTCCTAACAGATTGTATTTTTTTTTCAATTTTTATTGCTCTCTGGGAATGGAATTAAGTAACTCAAGGGCTGGAGTGGGTGTTAGGGATGGAGACACAAGGGACTCTTGCTCCAAGTTTTATTTTAACCCTGATATGTCATTAAAACCCAAAAACCACTAGTGGAAGTGATTTGATCCTACTCTTTTGCATTGTTTACACAGACTTTTAAAGATCTCATTAGGTGACTGACCATCTTTTGTCTCAATTCTAACATGCAATGAGAACATATTCCTCTGAAATGCCAATATCTGTGACTATATTTTAAAGTAATGTCCTGGGTTGAATCTAATTGGCTGAATAGTTAAGCACTTGAAAAAGAGCTCATATAGACATCTATAGACTCATAGTGAATCAGGAGCTAGGATTATATTGACAGAGATCTGCAGCTTTTCTGCAGATAAGCTGAAGGATATATTTTATCATCAAGTCAATCACATTCAGCACTCACAGGTTGTACTGAACACATCTTAATTCATTTGTTCAAATGCAGGTAACTAATTCCCTTGGGCTAAATCATTTCACTTAATGTCCAGTAACTTCAGAAGGGCTTGGGTCTGCCATAATCTGTGTCATATTTGTTATCTTCAAACAGATGTCTCGGATAAATAACATATCTCAAAAGACATTAGCTGTCGGTGTTGTCAGCTGAATCAAACTCATTTCCTGTTGATGTGTACTAGGATGACACCCAGCACACCTCCATCCTTCTGCATTGTACATGCTTAGATACTGAAGCTGATTCACCTAGAGGAACAAGACAAGAAGAAATTTTGTTGTATGTTTCTCTAATTTTGATTTATTTCAAATATCTTTATTAGTCACATTCATTCATTGTTCATACAAACTGAATTTGATTCAACAAATTTAATTGGATAGGAAGATCACATAGATCAAGTCATACAGAATCATAGATTCATAGAATGGCTTAGGTTGGAGGGGACTTTAGAGATCACCCAGTTCCAACTCCCCTGTCATGGGCTGGTTGACACCCACCAGCTCAGGCTGCCCGGGGCCCTATCCAACCTGGCTTTGAGTGCCTCCAGGGGTGGGAGACCCACAACATCTCTGAGCAGCCTGTGCCAGTGCTTCATTGCCCTCTGAGTAAAAAATGTCTTCCTAACAGCTAACCTAAATCTGCCCTCGTTCAGTTTAAAGCCATTCTGCCTTATTCTGTCACTATCAAACTGTGTAAAAAGGCAGTCCTCCTCCTGCTTGTAAGCTCCATTCAAATACTGAAAGGCCTCCTTATGACTTCTTTTGAAGTTTTGGAGGTTTACAAGGTTATGAGAGATGTGAACTCAAGGAGAGAAAAGCAAATCAGTGAAGATATCAAGGGAAGAGAGATTTTTCAGGAGATAGGTAATAGGTCTGAGGCTCTGGAACTTGAGGGAGAGGTGAGTGAGGATGCAGTGGGAGGTCCACCTGTGAGGTGACATTGTTCGCATGAGGACAGAGGGGTGATTGTCATAGGTGACTCCCTGCTGAGAGGCTGTATATGTTGGCCCAACCCTACCTGCAGGGATGTGTGCTGCCTCTGTGTGGACTGTTTCTAGCAAACTTCCTAGCCTTATTTGGGCTGGGCTGGGATAGTTCAGGCTAGCAGTGATAAAGTTGGTGAGAGAAGCCTGAGGATTATCAAAAAGGACATCAGGGTTAGTGGACAGAGCAAGCGTACAGGTCATATTTTCCTCTATCCCCTTAGGGGCAGGGAAGGAAACAGAGTAGCAGGAAAAGCCATCTCATAAACACATGGCTGAGAGGCTGGTGCAATCACAAGAATTCTTTTGACCCTGGTGTAGTTTACTCAGCATCTGACATGATGGCTGCAGATGGATCTTACCTGTCTGAAAGGGGGAAACGGATCCTAGCTCAGGAGCTGGCAGGGCTCATTGAGAGAGCTTCACAATAGGTACAAGGATAGGTGCATGACTGGGCTGGAAGATCTTAGAGGTCTTTTCCAACCTTGGTGATTCCGTGAAGAGTAGGTAAATCACATGTAAGGCTACAGTCATTAATCCCTTTCATCCCATTCCAGGCAAACAACTAGAAGCACGTTGGTTTTTTTGTTTTTTGTTGTTGTTTTTTTTTTTTTTTTTTGGCATGAAGCCATCTCCATTTGCAATACAAGAGAGGATGATGATGTTTTTTTAAAGCATGAAGAAGCATGGACTGTGCTCCCCTTCACAAGAATATTTTGCCAACTGTGTAAGTCTACTGGAGCTGAAGCTAAGAGAGAAATTCCCAATGGAAAAACTGGCATATCTTTTTTTCTTTGTCACCAGTTGTTCCACTACAAATAAATAGTATTACTACCAGATTCAACCTGATACTAGAATGAAAGGTCCTTTCATATACTGCACCAATATCCTGAAGTTTGAGTACATCTGAGAGTCCATTCTGTCTTTCAAACAGAGCTTCATTTTTAGGGTGCTGTTAGCCTGAGATTGTTCATCCTTCTAGTGATCATTTCCCTTTAGGGAGCTGGAAGCATTCACCCTATGACCTTGTAAGGTGCAGCTAAAATAGTTCCCAGAAAAGACACAGAGGTATTTCACCCTCCCAGATGCTCTCTCTTAGCTGTGATGTATATAAGAGACAGTAAAGTGCCTATTCATGCCACAGTGTTTAACCATTACAGGATAAATGATCTGTGAGAAATCAGGTTATGTCTTTATGATTACATAAGATGGAATATAGAGCAAAACTTTATGACAGAAGTTTTTATTTATCTGATTGAACTTATCTAATCCAACAGACCTTTGCAGACAACATTTGCAAACTAGGTGATATTGATATATCTGTTGGCTTTTTTCCCATTCTTAAGCATCCCTCAGGTGTTTCCCACCTTAGAAAGCACAGATAGGAGGCTAGGTAGCTTTGTGCTGAATACTTTACCTGTATGGGAAATATGTGATGAAGCAAAAGCTGATCATTCAGTCTGCAGTATCAAACATTTCTGAGAGTAACAAGACTGGTGCTTAGTACCAGTATATTTAGTAGTCCAACATCTTTGAGCCCAGGTTAAGAATTTCATATGGGAGATCCAGTCTTGCCTCAAATTCAAGAGAAGCAAGGAAGTGATTGATGGCTGAACCCAACTCCATCCAAACCTGAGTCATACAGACTGGAAATGAAAAAGCTTGGGTTTCACTTCAGCTTGTCATTTTTTTCCTCGTGTAAGTTTTTCTGCTGTTCTCTGGTATGAAAACAGCTGTGATTTGGATTATAATCTTTTATAAAGTGTTGTGCTACAAATTCAGATGTTTTCTGTATTGACCACAATTTCTAAGGGCTTTTTAAGTTCTTTTTTTTTTTTTTTCCTTTTTTTTCCCCCTGTAAGATAAAAATAAGATGTTTTATCCCATTCCTCATGACATTTTGGAGGCTATTTCTATTATTGAGTTTGCTGTCTAGTATCTTTAGACCTTTGATAACCACAAATTGAACCATGAAAGATACCGTGCAGTTCAGAGGGTTTGCAGTCTGAAAGACTTTGCCTGTAAACAAAAAACAAGAAAGCTGAAGCAAAAGGGCAGCATGGGCATGGATAGGCTTGCTCATCTCTTCTGTGAGATCTAAGCAACCGATGCGCTACCCATGAAAGAACAGAATGTTTGAACACCTGTGCCACCTATGTACCTGTCCTAGGTGTCTCATAGTCACACTTATTTATGGAATTGGAATTTGATGCCAAGTCATGTGAGAAAATTAGAGACAGCACTTAAGTCATAGTAAATACTGCCCACTGAGGGGGCACATGGAAGTAGTGCTGCTGTCAAGTGGAGAGTATGGGTTAGAGATGGAGCAGGAAATTGCAGAGGGAGTTTGGATCCCACGAGAAGCCAGAAGAGTCAGCAGGTAGAGGGATGTGGTAGAGGAAAAACTGAAGGTTTTCTAAAAGCCAGGGGTAAAGAAAATAAACTGAACACCGTAAAAACAGCTTACAGAGTCCCAGCCTCTGAGAGAAGCACAGTCAGATAGTGTTAGCCTCCCTGAGCATGGATGGGTGCCACAGAACTGAAGGCAAATGAAAACACTAACCTGGACTCCAAGAAAATGATGAGGTATCCTATGTGCTCCCTGGCTTTCAGGGGATGTTATTCAAAGGTAGGGGAGAGGAAGCACCTGGGCACCTGGTTGACTTAAGACTTGGAATGTCATTTGTACAGGAAAAAGTCACTGGAGAGGCAAACCACCAGAGTAATGAATGATGAGTAAACGAAAAGCTGAAATAAGAGAAGAGCAGACTTGTAATGGTTGATAGGGATGCTTTCAAACACGACCAGTCACCTCATATATTCTCCACAAAACTTTCAGTTTCCCCCTTGAGCCCTGCCCATTCAGCCTTTGTTTGACACTCTTACCAATCTACATTTTCTAACAGCTTTTCCAACTCATTCCCTTTCCCGACATCCTTTCCAAATCCAGGCAGTATCTTTCACTTGTTCCCTTCCCCACATCACATACCAGAACATAATTTTCGCAGCCTGAGGGTGCCAGCTCTGGGCTGTGCATTAAAATGACATTAAGTGTTATGTGGATCAACGGAAGCTAGAATATTTTTTTGATGGGGTGAGAATGGAGGGATAGGAGAGAAGGAAGAGAACTTGTAAGTGGTACTTCTTTAGCAGAACATCCTATAAGAAACATATGATAATGTAATCATCACAGATATTTGACAAATGTTACTCAGTTCATTTTTCCCCCTCTTGATGACATATCCCAGGCTTTACCATGAGCTTCTCAAAGACATCACATGTTCAGGAAGTATGTAAGGGAATGCAAAAGCAAATAACAGAAACACTATACTTGTGATAGATTTTTTCTCACTGTCTTCTTCAACAAGATCAGTAAATGAGGTTATCAATATATTTAACCATCCTAGTTCATCTGAAAGCAAGAAAATATTTTATCATAAATAGTAACATTGTTTAATTCTAGCATTTAAATCACTGTACACACAGTATGATTTCCCTCTTAATGGCATTTTTATCCTTCATTACTTTGACTGTGGAAATATAGAAGAAAGCTTTGAATTAAAAAAAAATCCAGTGCAAATTTGAGAAAAAAGTATTG
Source organism: Gallus gallus (assembly GCF_016699485.2). NCBI lineage: Eukaryota > Metazoa > Chordata > Aves > Galliformes > Phasianidae > Gallus > Gallus gallus. Next base: position 100,874,760 of record NC_052534.1, read on the forward strand.
ACAGTCATATCATATTTTTTATTATTAATGTCATATAAGCCGTAATAATAAATGTTTTTAAAATTAATTGTACAGAAACTTGTCCTAGTAGCTGCAAATGAAAAAAATGTCTGCACACCTCAAGAAAAATGCTAGGAATAATACTCACTACAGAAGGTTATTATTATCTTAACAGTGTCTGAAGCAGAAAAGATAGACAGAAATGTCATTTTAATTTTCTTTGTTTTTAAAGTTTTGGAGGAGGATAGAAAATTTTGGAGAAATTCTATTTTTCCTTAAAAATAAGTGTTAGTTTTCTCTTCTAATGAATAGAAATCAACATCAAAGAGGGAAAAGTACTTCTCCACATTTTCGTATTGTTTCCCAACTAGAAAAAAAAATGGAAACGAAAGAATTACAGAAAGGACATGTGACTTAAGACAAGGAAATAATTACGTTTCTTGGAATTTCTTCAGGCAAAGTAGTCCTTTCTAGGTGAAAATTTGTTAAAACAACCACAACACCTTCTTTAAAATTCTGTGTGATATCAGAATAGTCTGACTTCATGCCCAGATTTTCATGTTACTTCTAGTATCATTAAAATTGTCCTATTTGGCAGCAAATGAGCTAATAGGACTATGCACTTTAAAGCTCAGATAACAGTTGATCCATCCTGTTGAGCTTAATCTCCTTGGATAATGATCAGAGTGAGATCAAGGCTTCATGTTCCCCGAGTTCTCTACCCATGCTGAGGTGGCCACATTTCAATTCCTGGACTTTCATGTAAGAAAGAATTTACTGTCTCTCTTAAAGATGTTTTCACAGATTTTACTTTCTTAGCCCTCCTTAGTAATGTGTCAGTTTTATGTTTGGACCCCAAAATGCCAGACCAGAGGAAGGATATTCAGAAAGTCCCTGTGTTTATTTGACATTCCAGAATGAATACATGTTGTGTGGACAAAGGCGATGTTTTACAAGTTTTCACATCGCATTCTGAAAGGAGTGTTTTCTTTATAATCTATGTATCTTTACATAGGCTGTAGGCCAGGTTAAGCAGTGTGATGCAAAGGCTGGGCAGAGGGCCTCTATTCACAAAGGAACACTTATTTCACTTCATCTTATATGGCTATCTGTACTGCTAAGCACACACTGAGGGATGTTTTGCTCGCACCACACAGTGTGTGTTGTGCTCCTGTGTCACTCCTGTGCCTTCATCCTGCTTGTGCAAACTAGGAGGTGGGACCAACAAATCCAACCATCAGCAGCAGTAACAGGGCAAAAGACATCTTTTGAAAAGAAGGCTACAATTTCAATAGTTTGACATGTCTTGACATCAACCCATGTGATAGTCAGACATCATTTCATTAGTTTGACAGTGTCATTCCCAGAAAGTGATTCTTTAGGAAGTGGTAGCAGAGCTGACCACTCTGAAAGGATGATATAATGATGCTAAACAGACATAACGTGGCATAGTGCCATGGTCTGTTTTTGAAATGTGCAGTGAGAAATGGCCAGTATTTCCATGGCAATATATTATGCCTGAGAAGCAAACATTGCAAAGCACTGAAATTCAACCCCCAATCCATTAGTAACGTAGATATTTTAGCAGAAAGAAGGTTACTGGTAGAGATCATAATGTCTTTAATGCAGGCTGTATAAGAAACATTCACTAAAAGCTTCTTCTGTAATGCTTCATCCTTCTCATTTGAAGAGAAGTGGCTGAGAGGACTCTGGGTGCTCTAGGTCATTGGTAGAAGCATGTTCAACATCTTGCTAGCCCTTTGGATCTTTGGTTAGCTTTGAACTAGTAAATTCAGCATACACCACTGAAAGCCAGTACATACAAGTAAGAAAGCAAGGGTATCAAACACACATTTGCAGAATTTAGGCCCAAAAATTTTATCGAAAACCTGAACTTCTAGTTCACTGAGAATTTTAACTCATAATGTTTCTTTGACGTAGAATTATAGAATCATTAAGGTTGGAAAAGACCTCTAAAATTATCCAGTCCAGCTGTCAACCCATCCACACCATGCCCACTGACTCAGTGCCACATGGTCATTTCCTGAACACCTCCAGGGATGGTGACCTGACCGTCTCCCTGGGCAGCCTGTGCCAGTGCATCACCACTCTTTCTGAGGTGAATTTTTTCCTAATATCCAACCTGAATCTCCCCTGGCACAACTTGAGGACATTCTCGCTTGTCCTATCACTGTTACCTGGGAGAAGAGCCAACTACCATGTTGCTACAGCCTCCTTACAGGGAGCTATAGAGAGCTACAAGGACTCCCCTGACCTTTCTCTTCTCCATACTGAACAATCTCATGTCTCTGAATGTTTGATACTCTGCCCATCCGTTCTGCAAATGGCATGACACGCCTCTCCTGTAAGCATCTGGCAAACCAGAAGACAATTGCAGTGAGAAGCAGACTCCTGGGGATCTGAATCAGTTCTTTGCCCATAGCATATCTGATTTCCATGCTAATTGTCTTGAACTCCACATAAAACACAACGTGACCACTTTCTTCTAAAAGTGGTTGAAGACAAGGTTGTTCCTCCACCTTGAATATGTAACATCCCACTAAAGCTGCAGCTCAAGCTACAGGAGACATGAGGTCACTACCAGGCCCTGGCTAAGCCCAGTGATAGCAGGTACCATCTCACAGACCCAAGTCAAAGTGTTGGGCAGACGCAAGCATAGCATCCATGGCCCCACAAAAAGAGACAAGACAAAGCAGAGCACAACCCAGAGGCTTTGCAGACATCTTCCTAGGTGTCTAACTGAGCCTGTAAGGAGCACAGCACCTTGCTTAAGCTGAGGAGTTTTGCTTCAAGTGGAACATATTTAGAACTAATAATTATGGCAAAAGTCAGGACTGCCACGTCTACCACACTGACAAATAAAGGAATTGCATAATCATCTCCCAGGTATGTTATTCTCTTCCTGTTATGCATTTTAAAATGAAATGGAAGACTCAGTTAGAGGTTATTAGTAATCTGTTGGGTTTTCTTCAGTCTTTGAAGGTCCACTGTTTTTTTATGTTGTTTTTTTTTTTCTAATGATTTGCAAATCATTTCAAAAATATTTGATATTCCATACTCAAGAGAAAAAAAGTGTATTCTTTATTGGATTGTAGAAAACATTCTTTTTGGTCTTGTCAGATTCTCGCTCATGCAGCAAAATTAACAGGCGATGCTCCCTTTTTCAAGAAATCTGACAAAAATGAAATCTTTCAATTTCACTTAATTTAGTAAAGAATATTGTTTTATCAGTGATGTAAATGAGGCATTCAGATAATTTTAGGAGACAGTCATTATTCAACACATAGTATTTAAATTATTCTTATCAAAAGAAACTAAGTTTGACATATTATGAGAGTGATGTGTATTTCCAGAAATTATTCTAAATAAGGCTTTTTCTGAATGTTTAAAATGAGACTATAGGATTTGGATACACACAACTAGGCAAAGAAAGCAAGCTGAAAAACCCTGTTAAGATCTATCTCTAATAACCGAAACATAGTACTCTTCTACTTTGCTTCATAAATCAAACCTTTGTATAGGATTTTCCTGTTTTCTAATCAAGATAGTTCAAGGACTACAAGTAACTTGAAAAAAAAGAGCATCAATTTAAGTAAACCATGGTGTAAAGAGTTTATCTGTTAACATGTATATATAAATGTGTATTTCATTTAGTTTCACACATATGCACTTTGTGGTTAGATTTCAAGACAGTTATAGACATTATTCCTAAACAAAAATTCAATCAACAGCCAAGAGGGAAGGCAAAAAGAGAGAGATAATGGGAATTAATAAGCAAAGTAGTCTGCAGTCTGCAGTGAACTGGAACCATGTGGACTTTCTGCCATGTTTCAGTTAAAACTCGGAGCAAGATGGCTGTTGTGATCAGAACAAGGACTTAGCATCAGATGAGCAGTTCAGATAGAGTGTTACGAACAACTAGTGAAATCCTCACATTTGCTGCTTTTATGGCAGGGGACGCCTAAAAGTCCATAATTCCAGATGACAGTGAATTCCCCTGACAAAGAAGATAGCTTTAAGGACATGTTTCAAACACCAGCTTCAAATCCTGGCTCCAGTTTACTTGGGTTTATCTGCATGCCTGAGGTTTATACATTAAAAAAACTCTTCACAGTACTGACAACTTTGCAATAGAAAAGGTTTTGATTGTATCAGAAGACAGTAATACCAGAGCTGTTTTTTATTAAGCCTGTTGATTATTTCCAATTCTTTTTTGTTTTATTTTTTCTCTTTTTTCTTTCTTTTTCCCATTGGAGATTTCACTAGGAGCAGTGAAAGTAAACCCGTATATTTTGTTTTATATTGTTTGTAAACATGTCACCTTTATGCAACAATGTTCAAAATGAAGAAACACAAGCAAAAAGCTCATTCTTGTGAAAAAAAAGCAAGAAAAAACAAATTTGCTGCTTTAGAAATAGCTTCAGACAAGTGAAATGTATTATTTCATTACTGTTACAAAAAAAAAAAAACACTAAAATACTGTTACTAAAATAATATTAACAAATAAAAAAATGAGTTGTCACAGCTAACCCTTTACACAAAAACCTTTGCAGTTCTATGAAGGACAGTAATACATAAGTATTCAATCTAATGCAAGCAGAGACTGTCACTACATGCCTGTAGATATTAAAGTTGTCATTATCATTTAGCACAGATCTCTTTTTACTGACATCATTAGTCAGATCAACAATGAACACTTTTAAAATCCATGCCATTTACAGATGTTGAAATATATATATAATGAAAAACTTTACACTTGATATTCTGAACTCTACTATTTAAGAAAGAATGTAGATTCATTATAAGTGAAAGATGGGCAGAGGAAGGAAATATATGTTTCTTTCTTGCTCTAAAGAGGAAAATACCCACTTTAGCTCAAACCAAAATTTGAGGCCAGTGTTGATTCAAATTAGATAATACAAATTGAAACCTTTGCTGTCACAAAAATTTCATTATTTGTCCTTGGAATTTTATTAGACCAACTCTTACTCAAAGGGAAAAGTCTAGAGATCATCCTATCTATGGGCTTACTTTTGCCTAACAGTCTGAAAACTAGCCATTTCCCATGACAAAAGAGCAGATTTTGATATGGGAAGCATCATACTTTCTACAGTCTTAGCTGGAAAAATTTCCATCCACATCATTGGATCTTGCTGAGATTCAATTGTCATAATTAGTTTGAGATACTAGGTTGAAGTACATGGAAATGTTGAAAATCTTTTGTGTCTTTACACTATGGCTATTCCAATAAGATAGAGATCGTTTGCATTCACCTAGGTACAGCCAAATGCCAGAAGCTGTCCTGGAACAGTGATTTTCAGTTATGGCCTGAAGACCCCTGCGAGCTGCATGAGTTACTTCAAAGGTGCCAGTGAAAGGTACAGGTGAAAAGCTAAGGGCCTGAATTCAGTGAGCAAGAAATCATACCTCAACAGGAAATAGTTCTAGGTGGATCTACCAATCAAAAAGTACGAAAACCACTGTCCTGAAACATGCCTGTACCAATCCACCCTGTGAGGGTTAATAGGATACACAGGAGTTCTGCTAAATGTCACAGTAGTTACTATACACTAATCCTGATCCCTAACCTACTGTAGCTGCCGTAAAATATATAGTAATAATTTCCTGAGGCAGGGTAATGTATAAGGAATGTCAGACCAGCCTCTGGACATATTTGCCTTAGCTCTGTTTTATTAAAGTGAAACTTTTATTAAGGCATGTGGTGAATTGAGCAATCTGCATGATTCATGCAGTTATAAACCTATTGCTACACTCACAATAAATCAATGAACCTTTGTCATATGTTCACTGTACAGTAGATTAAAAAATAAGGGAAAAATATCAATGTGGAAGTATTATTTGGCCATATGAAAGTATTAAAAATATACTGTAGATGTGTTAAAAGCACCAAATCGTTGTTCAGCTAAGCATTATTCAATAAACACGTTTCCATGTATGCGAGGTACTTATTTACTCCTGGCCCATATAAGAGTCAATATAATTAAGCAAGCTAAATTATGTCTTTCACTGAGTTATTTCTGATTGGAACACACTCTTATGATTCACACAGTAAAACTATGGGCCAAAGCTCCAGCCTGACCCCTGCATACCCTCAGCTCTACAGCTCGGAGGGAAACATGAGAAGGAACTACTCCTTCAGGACTACAGCTGTCATAGGAAGATGCTGATTCATCACTCCATTGATGCCAGAGTTCCAAAGGGTCATTTTGGGTTGGGGCTACAAGAAATGGTTGTGGCTTCAGTGCACATATCCACATACCTCTGATTTTCTCTCAGCCCTCACTGAGTTCTCATCTCCTTCGGGCACTGCAAGTCTGTGCAAGGGGGCAAGTGAGGGCAAAATATGTAGATTAACAATTCTCCTTTTTCACAAGAGAAAGGAGGAAATGGATGAAAGACTTTCAGCAGTTCCTGGCTAGAACTGAGTTCCATAATGATTCAATGCAATAATGCAAAAGTGAATAGAATCCTGTTATATCACTCATTAGAATCCTGTAATATAAAGAAAGAGATGAGCACCAAAACACATTATACAACTTTAGATTTTGCACGTAACAGATGATGTTCCATTTTAAGAACCAGAGAATTTGTTTCAGTCAAAAAATATTTATTCTTTTCTAATATGACTACTTTATCAATGTTTAATTTAAGTAATTTGAAAGCCTATTCTAATTCCATCAGAATGACTGCAATTACAACTAATTCCCATTATATTTCCAGTGACACCATGAGAAGATGTTTGTATTTTTACTGTTTACGTATGCAATATTTAGGTGCATTTAAAAAAAAAATCAGGTTTCATTAAGGTAATTCAGATGCATTTTCTTTATTATTTCTCACAAAAATTGTCTGTGTTACTGGTGCTAAACCATAGCAAAGACTGAATAGATTTCTGACCTGACCTCAGAGTCAAGAAGTGGAAAGATCTGTGTGTCCAAGGGACTTACAGCTAACTATACAACAACTGCAGTTGTTCCTAGGGGACAAAATCGTTCCCTAAATATGATTTAAAATCTACAGCCCTCCACTTGATAATCCCCTCAAGGACAAATAGTTTGGATGCAAATGGAAGATTTGAGATTTATCTCCAGTTTTTCATATTCCATCACATCAAACAGCCATTTCCAGAGTATGTTTCTTGATTGTAAAGTAGACCAAATACAGACAATACAAATCTGTGTATCTAACTGGGAGTGGTCTGACACATCATATTTTTCATCTCTCAGAAAAAGCAGAGAGTCAAATGCAACATCCAGTGCTATGGGATTCTTTAGGGGAGAACTTGGCACCTACAAATCAAGGAATGATTTACTAGCAATCATCTGCACTCCTCATTGGTGGCTGTGAGAACAACTGTGTTCACATACTTGAGGGAATTCAATGCACGTTGACTTGTTATCTGCAGCTTAAAAGATGATTATACTTATTCCTCATCAGTAGTTCCCATCACAAATCAAAACACCTTATTCTTGTTCACAACAATTGCCAGGTCTCAAAATGTCCTATTCACTGGTTAAAGGCTGAATAAATTCACAGTCATTGTATTACCTCCTTGTGGAAGAGTTCAGCAGCTCGTGCAGGCTCACCCTACTCAAGCTTCACCACCCAGTTTGGCAGAAGCACACTGAGAACTGAGAAAGGAAACAGTAGAAGAAGGATTTGAACTACTAACACCTCCAGAACTCTACAGGGATTCTGAGACCAACCATCAGAATACACTAACCAGTTATGACAAATTACACCTGGTAGACAGAGACATCGTTTTACCTCTTGTCTGTTTTCAAGTTAGACTGGTGACATTTACAGTCACGTTGAAGATTTTTCAGTATATGTCCAATAACTGTTGACAACAGAATGAATAAAATTTACCTTGATTAAAGCTGTAAAGCCTAGTCCTACTTAGTTTTCAGAATACAAACTTGTAAATTCTGTGGATTTTGAGAGATTTATGACCTTTTGGCACTGTTTTTCTCCATATCTTAAATGTTTCTTGGATCTAAATGTCTATTTTTCTGTGAATTATACTAATTACTAGGGAGGCATGAATCTGAGGCTGCAATCATACTCTTGCTCAGCATACATGAAAAATGGCATCAGACTCTTTACAGTTAGCTAAAATTAGTAATGGACCTGACCCAAAAGCAATTTTATCAATACCATGATTTCAATACTTCAAACCTTAACGTTTTTGGGGAAAAATATAATTCCATTGATTTTTAAATGACTGAGATTTCATAAGCTTTCAATAAAACTCAATCTTTTGAGTATCTAAATTGTGTTTTAAAGTCGAATTTCGGTTCAGAATGTATTGCGACTGTTTTGAAACTTATGCCTTTGGACAGAGCATCAATTAGACCTTTTAGGTGTGCCCTGGCAACAATCAGAAGCTGCAATATTCCAGAAAAATGTACTGCGGGAACAAAGTATGGAAGGGTACTTCTGGTAAATACACTCAGTGGATCCTTAGTGGATGAAGGAATTGAAAAACAAAAAGGGAAAGACGTCTGAAGCAAGAACAGAAGCAATCACTGGTAACTCTGAGACAACAGTTTTCATATTTTTATACCTGAGATGTTAGTGTCATGTTGCACAATGACCTGATTTTCTCATACCTCCAGTGAAGGAAAAGGTGGAAGTACACTAGCTAGCTCCAAGCAAACTGTACTGGAATGAACAATGGTGTGGTTGTATTTTCAGAGATTCTCAACACATACAATGGGTTCTATCAGGAGCTAACAGGGGAATTTTGGTACTGGTGCTCTTAGCGTGCTGCTCTGATTTTTTGGCACTGTTCTGGGGAAGTGGTCTGGTTTTGGGGTGGTACATCATGTCCTGTAGATGTTCCAGCAGTGTTTCTACAGGATTCTCATAGGAAATGCTGACATGGAAATACAGAGCCAGAGATATTTATACCACTGTTTAAAATGAAACAATTGGTCATTTGTCAAAGTATGTGCAGAACTCACCTCTTTATTCCCTGAGAATGGCTTCTCTGTTATATCATAGGAGGGCTTACATATTTCTACCACCATTTTATTTGACTGATTAGGAACTGTACAAACAGGTTTGTCTTCAATATAACAAATGCTAATCAGTTACAAATGAACAAAAGAAAACCAGAATGTGCAATCGTAACTGTTGTTGAAGCTTTCACCTACACAATCCTGCAGATTAAATCCTGATTGTCTTGGTTCCTGAGAGCTTATGGAATTCATCCTTTATTTTTCCTTTGCAAGGACTTATTCCATTTTAACCTAAACCATTGGGTTTTATCTGGTTGGGGGTCAAAGCAGCGCATTTTCCCTGGCTTGCACTTGAAAACATAACTCAGCATAGACTTGCTTCATCCAGCCTCAAGATTTCAGAGTAGTGAACTCTGACAAACCCTTCAGAGAACCTGATGTGAGTTTCAGGTTTGTAATGAAACTCAAGACTGAGCAGGTTTTGAGTTTCATTACAAAAGTTTTGCACAGCTGCACTAAAAACTCAAACCAGGTTTCATAAAAGTACCTGTTGTGCTTAAGCCAGGGTATTGCACTGGGAACTATATTTAATAAGTAAGAAGTTGTGGGAGTGCTGATGTAACTGTGTAAAAATGGCTTTTAAAATATGGGATGTTTGACATGGAAAGCCTTTCTTAAAAACAGTGGAATACTTGATCCAGGACTGTTGTCCTTCTAAAACCAGTGTTCTGCTCGTCCCAGTGCAGTGCCATTTCCAAGAGGAAGGAGTCTGGACCCTACAAAATTTAGCTCTTCAATGTGCTATTATTCTGCAATTCCTAATTAAAACAAACAAAAAAAAGGTTGTACTTTTTAGCACCTATGGTGGCTCGGCTGCTTCTCCCGTCAAAATCGATTGCCAAATTCCCACAGAGGGGACAACATCACAGCTTTTGTCTGGGCTATAATAATATTCTGTACAGTTTCTCGGTTACATAAGGCAGTTTCTTGCAAGAAAATCCAGATGCAGTCAAATTACCTAATTTAATTGGTAGGAAATAGTTTCTACCCTGAATAAGCTAACTGAAATCCTTTGATATCCTGCTCTGTTGCCCATTTCTGCTGAGATGCTCCTAGAAGATGCTATGTGATCTGCAGTCAGTTTTGTACATGAGCATCTTAGAGGAGAAAGAGGAGAATCTGTTTATATTATGTTTGCATTGTATTAAACAGAAGAGGATGTCAGTCTGTGCCTGGGACCCTTGGCCACAGGTCATGTTTTACATATTTAAAGTAATAATGACAATGGCTGTAAGTATGTACTTAGCCATTTGTAAATCAAGAGGTTGCACCAGGTTTGGAGGAAACGTACAGAGCTCTGATCCATGTTTAATACATGATTTCATTAGGAATACATGAAGGTCAATTCATTTGATTAAAACCAAGCATGTTTGAACTGCTTTACAAATAGGAATCCAAAAAGACGCGAAAAGGAGAAAGGTGTTATCCTGGAATCTGAGAGATTAGAGCATGCACAGGATAAGATTCAGGCTCTGTCCATGATCTGAGTTCACTTCCAAGTGAATGAATTATAAAAGGAATATCACAGGAAAGACTGAGTTATTGAGAGATTCAAATTGGGGGGAAAATGATCTGGAAGACCAAAATCAAAGCTAAAGACAGCAGTGAAGTGTTTGAATGGGGATAAAAGGAATCCTTAAAGAATATGGGAGGGGGAATTAAGAGTTGGAAAACAACATCTTCAGAAAGCAAAATGTGCAAGAAATTAACCTTGTAAAGAATCACAGAAATAACTGGGAGTGTATTATTTTTTTTTTTTACAAAGAAGGGTGGAGGTAAAAGAGATGTTCCCTATTGTCCACCAGCTGGTGGACAATAACTCCCTATGTTCTTCTTATAGCTAAATTATAGCACATTTTGGGGTTATTCAACACTGACACTTTTCTCAGTGGATCAACTCTAACATCCAACACAACTGTTTCTGCAATTGTGCGACACAGAGAAAACCCAGTATTGAATGACTCTCTGATGAATACCTACACCTCTGAAGTGGTATGGCAATGTCATTGTCTAATATTATTATACTGGGCAATAATATAAAACGTGTTGGAATATTGGCTGGGCCAACACCTGCTAAGCATTTTTTTTCCCTGTGACACTCTCTGCAATTATTAAACCATGTTTTGTTAACTTATACATTTATTTTAAAAGCACATTTTTAAATTTTTATTTTAAGTAAGCATCTGACCAAGTCAGTTCCAAAACACTGTTATGATATCAGGTTAAATCTCTTGATTTATATATATATATTTAAGGCATGGTAAGATGATGACTTTGCAAACAATTTTTGTTTGCTTCCTATATGCCCATTCCTAAACTCAGGTCCTTTTTTGTCTTGATAGATTGATTATAAATTCTTAATACCTGATAATTTGTACCTTTTCATTGCTCAGTGTATCTCATCATGTGATTCCTACTCTGTAATATCTCCACACTGAAAAAAATAATAAATAAGCCCATAAAGAACAAATGAAGAACTGGATCAGAATCCCCTTCCATTCATGATTATTAAAATGTATAGCAATCTAAATGGCTTTGACTCTGTGACACAGGAATTCTTCAAGCATATTTCTGCTCTAAACTTACCATATTATACTGCAAACGTTTAGAATACACATGCATGTATGTATGTAAGTGTACACAGATTTTGTGACCTCCCCTACATTGTCTATAGATGATATTATTTTAATGCTGAGTTCTCTGTGTTGAAAAGCAGGAGCTGTACCTGCTGGACATAGAGCTCTCCTTGCTTTTCATTGCTGTCATGGAGAAAAAACCTTAGCAGAGGCATAGGGTTTTTCACTTAAGATCTTATGACTGCTTCCTCTTTGTACAGGTTAATTAGAAGGGGAGGAGGAGTTGAGCAACACTAGTCTCCATCTGTTCTGCAGCTGCTACAGCTGAGGCCAGAGGTGCTGATTTTTTTCCAGTGTCATGTTCAACAGTAGGTGTGCTGGTTCAGAAGCTCTATGCTGCTACTTGTAGGAGACCCTACAAGTTTTCCAAAAGTTTCTTTGAAAACTTTTAGGAGAAACCCAAGAGGTTTATTTGGCTCTAGAGGCTAAATAACTTTATTCGTTTCTGCATTTTAAATTTGTTCACATTATTTGTTTAGTTTATTGCTTATTAAATAGTTCTACCATTGTCCATCTGATTTCAACACAGCCTCACAGAAAAATAAGAACCGAAGTCACCGAACACTCAGGTCTGTATGATAGGGTTAACGCAACCTTCCATATTTTGGGGCATAGGCTGAGTTGCACTGAATGATCATAGAGAGACAAGAAGTCACAGATGACTAGTAAGGGACGAATATGCCCCACATATTGTTATGCACAAGAGCAGCAAAAAGGAAGATCCAGGAAACTATGGACTAGTCAGCCTCACTTCTGTCCCTGAGAATGATGTGGAACAGATCTTCATGAGAGGCATTTCTGGACATATTAAGAGTGTGAAGGCCATCACTGGAGAACAAACAGCACAGATTTAACTAGGCAAATTTCTACTTGACAAATCTTACTATCTTCATTGGCAAAACACTTTGCTCAGAGAGTAAGTTTAGAGATGTGGATCTCATTCACCTTTATTTTAGCAAGGTGTATGAAATATCATCCTTCAACATTCTTGTTGACAATCTGTTAAGGTATGGACTGAACAGGTGGAAAACTGACTAAAATACTGAGCTCACTGGTTGGTAGATAATGGCTTTAAGTTGAACTGGCAGCCAATCCTAAAAGTAGAGTTCTGCAGAAGTCAGTAGATCAGTCCTATTATGTATCTACATTAATATGGGGTTGACAGGTCTAAAGACTCCCTCATGATGTTTGTGGATCCCAGAGAGGGATTGTGCCAGGAGGACTCACCACACAGAGTTCTCAGCTGGCTGAGAGATTGGGTCACCAACTGTTTGAGATTTAAAAAAGATGAATCTAAGGTCCTACACCTGGGATGGAACAACCCCAAACAGCAGTAGAGACAGAGATCAAACTGGCTGGGGAGTACTTCTGCTGAGGTGATAGGTTTGTGGTGTGCAGCAAGCTACATTTGAGTCAGCAGTGTGCCCAGCAGTAGTGGAAGCTAAGGGCTTCCTGCTCTGCACCAGCAGGAGTACAGCCTGTAGACTGAAGGATATGAGTATAAACCCTCTTCAGCCCTTCTTAGGCCATATCTCAAATGATGAGTGCAGTTTTGACTCCACATTTTAAGAGACATTGAAATAACTGGAGATGGTCCTGGGTAGGGTTACCAAGATGATTAGAGGATTGGAGAATGTAACATATGACAAAAAGATAAAATAATTGTTTAAGAAGGCTCTAATAGTAGCATTCTAATTCTTAAAAGCCAGTTTTAGGGGGGAAAAAAAAAGTGTCATTTTCAAAAGGACTTATGGTGACAGGAGACATACAACACAAGTTGTTGTTGCTCTAGAGGAAACTCTATCTGAATATGTGAAAAAAATCATCACGAGAACAAGTAAACTTTGGGTTGGGTTGCCCAAAGAAGTGGTGGAGTCTCCTTCACTGAAAATATTCAGGACTTGTCTTCAATGTACTCTGGATAATGTTCTTTTGATAGAAGTTTGGACAAGATAATCTCCAGAGGTCCTCTTCAAGCTGAATTTTACAGTTGTTCTGGGATACTAAAACAAAGCAATCTTCTTTGCCCCTATTGCTGGAAACTGTAACAATGTAATCTACATCTAAAAGTCTTTTTTTTTTTCTTTTTTTTTTTTCTTTTTTTTTTTTCACTCAGATAGGAGATTTTATGTATGGGCCTATGTTCACTGCAATCCACACTGACTACAATTGAATCGTAGACTTTTTATGCACATATAGACATCCAAATGGAGATGTCTAAGTGGGTTCTTAAGAAAAAACACTAGGACAAAAAGGGACTAAAGAGAACAGAAATCTCTTCAGAAAATAATGTTGTAGGAGAAGTTTCCTATTCCCTGATGGCTGTTCTGCTTCACCAGCTGTTGCTATCTCCCACAGACAAACATGGAGGTCTCTGCCTCAGCATTCAAGCTGGGTATTGATCAGTTTTGTGTTTTGCCTTATTATAACAAAGGAAATTAAAATTTCCAGTGGATTCTAGGTTTGCATGGAAACCATTAAAACCCAATAAATAATAATAATAATAATAATAATAATAATAATAATAATAATAATAATAATAATAATAATAATAATTTGGGGAACACTAATCAGTAAATCACTTACCTTTTAGCAGATCAAAAAAATGAGACAAGATACCAATTGCAAAAGAAACAAAAGGTTATAATAAATACATATGATAAGCTCTGGATAAATACTTCATGGCACAGGGAGTGTTAGTGATGTGATTAAATAATTTTCTACTGAAATATACCTGCATAGTCAAATCGGCTCCCCTCTAGGATTTACAGGAATGGAATGGGAGCTGCAGCCGTAACTCTGAGGCACAAATTTACTTCTAAGTTAAGGGGCAATATGTTCCAAAAGGTAACACTTTTCACACTGGTCAAAAAGTGCAAGGTCTAGAGTTTGATCATTCATCATTAAAGATTGAATGACACTTTTCATAAGAAGATAGGTGTCAGACCTAACGTTTAAGACAAATTCCAAAATTTTAAATATAGGTGATTTGTAATGGGTTGTAACTCAGGTGTGTTTTGACCAAATTTTGCAGAATTCTACTTTGCCCTTAGAGTAAAATCAGCAATTATCAGGCCAAGCGTTTTGTTGTTGCTGTTATTTATTTGTCTTTTTGTTTGTTTGTTTGTTTTACAAGTGAAAGTTATGGCAAAAACCAGGTCTTGCAATGCTAGCTGATCGCCACTGTGGTTATGGAAAACCAATTTCTTCATAATAATTTCATCAAGCTGTTTATATCCTTTAGGGCAAAAGAAATGTAGCAAAAGTAAGTAGTTACTAATTACACTAAGTGGAAAAAATGCAATCATGGCACTTTGTCAAGCAGCCTCACTCCATTCTCTGTACGTTTTTGAATGATCAATAATGAAGGTGTCCATGAAATAAAGGGGAGCACAAAGTAAATACAGACTGCTTCAGTGCAAGTCCCTCATTTTTCCTCTGCAATTCGTATAAGCACTGCATGTTCTTGGCAAGAAAAATAGCTAGAAACCTCAGGAATGCATAATTTCTAATTTCAACAGAGTGGTAGTTGATTATAAGTATTAGCATAGCTTAACTTTATCCACTATCCAAACTTAATATTATCCTTTGTTTAATACACTAATAGAAAAAAAAAAGAGCACTCTCCTCTGTATGACTCTATTGTTTTCATTCTCTGAGGCCAAAGTCAGTGTTGACACAAGCAGGCTCAAGTCCTCCAAAGTGAATGAAGTAAAACCCCCTTTTGCCAGCAATGACAGTTAGCCTCTGGAGCAATGCTAATTATGGTTTGTACCAATTAATCAACACAAGGTTAACTTTCAATCAGCACATGATAAAAAAATAAATAAATAAAATTTTTAAAATATTACACAATTAACTAAAAAATAATCACATTTCCCTCAGTTTACCACAAAGTAGAATATTTCTAGTAACCACAAAGGACAAGTGCAGCAAGAACTAACCAAAGTAGCTCTGAACAAGCAATCCCATGAACTACAGCTGCAGCAGAAGGATTCGGTTCAGGGTTTACATAGCCATACTTAGAGCTGCTGTGCTTCTTGGAGCTGAGCTGGTGTCTTATGTGGCATCACGCTGTTCCCTATGGATGTGCTAGCTCATTTAGTGCAGGCTATGTCTCAGTCACAGTGCTCTGTTGCTGGAAGTTTGAATGGTAGTTTCAGAAAGTGTGCAAAATGTGTTAGAAAATAGTATGCAAAAGCCTACCAGAGATAATGAAGAAACTATAGGTACTGAAAAAAATGTACATTCTCGCGTCAAAAATGTCACTGTGGTGCCTGTCATCCACCCTATCTAGATTCTAAATGAAGTGAAGCCTTTGCGTCTTTAACTAAATGCAGTGCTCAAGACATAGGAGGTGAGAATTTAAAAAAATAGTTCATAGATGACAACAGCAATTCATTAAATTCCTTGGAAACTGTTCTCATGCACTGTACTATTGTGTACAGAATTTCTCGCATTTAAAGACAAAAATGAATATTGAATTGACCAAATTAAAGAAATATGAAGGTATATTTCATATGATAATATAATTATTAAGATTGGAAAAGACCTCTAAGATCATCTAGTTCTTTTAAGCATTCTGCAGCTGGATGTGTAGCACAGATGTAATGGGTGAAGTATTTGAATGCAATTATGATCTAAATTCCAGCCTTCCTTTAAAAGAAAGTGATCTGCATTGCAAAGAAGGAATATTATAGGCTCGGACTAGAAATAACTTACAGAGCAAATTTGAATAGTCAAAGAGTACAGTTGCCTAAACTTAGGTGCCCCACTGAATTCAGTGCATTCACATGGGAATGGCAGATGATACACAGCACTTACTGCAAACCCCTTTGCTAACTCAAGTTGACAAAAATACCCCAGAGCTTCTCAGGTGGCCCAAGATACCTAAGGAACAGGATTCCTGCTGTCTGTTCTCCTGCTCCATAGCTGACTGAGGTTCCTGGTTTGAATAACTCTGTGTATAGTGTATCTGTCTCTATTAGTTGGATAAGGAGTGAGCTGAGGAACATAGTCTCTGAAATTGAGGTATTCTTAAATAGTGTGAATACACCTCACTCTCTTGTTCATTCCCAGTCTTGCACTTGTATCATTCCCAAAGTCTGTGAAAGACTAAGTCAAATGAGTGTAGCAAAACATCTCCCAGAATGACTAGTCAGGGAAAATGGACAGAGATAACAGCTCCTTTGTCACCAAGTCAGCTATGGAAACCAATGAGAAGAAAGAGGATTTCACATTTTTCAGAGGGAGGGAGGGAGGGAGGGAGGGAGGGAGGGAAGGAAGGAAGGAAGGAAGGAAGGAAGGAAGGAAGGAAGGAAGGAAGGAAGGAAGGAAGGAAGGAAGGAAGGAAGGAAGGAAGGAAGGAAGGACTGAGAAATAGTATTCTTGTGCTGACTAAATTAGGCTTCCTGAAATGATGTGAAGTTGAGCCATTAGTTTACTTTTATTAAATCTAAAAATATTCTGTTAAAGGATGGTCTCTTTTTGTGCCACTAGTAAAACTGCGGAAGTATTTGCTTTAACATCTGAGATAACACATTTCTGAAGAAAATGTAAGACATTGTCATGAGTGCTAATCAGCATTCAGTAAAATGTGCAGTCCTCTAGAGGAATATAATGCTGCATGTTTTGTTCAGCAAAGAGACAGAAATTGCTGCATTTCTTAGGAAGAGTGAAGACATTAGACAAGCAAACAGGATGAGCAGTAAAGAATCTTAAGTTCACCAACTAGAAGAATGATGGAGAAAGACAGTTCATCATTCAGCAATTTGCAGGTCTTTTAGTGGTACTGGATCACCAAAGGACATCTGTGTAACATTTTCATCGTCTGACAAGAGAGCCAACATCAACATTTGTTCACAGGAACCAAACTAAATATTTAAAGGTGAACTGCAAAGCTAAAATGAAAATTGAGTTAATCATGGAAATATGTACTGAATGACCCTACTAAAGGTTGCTGGAGACAATTCATCACAGAAATAAGTTGAGACTCCTATTTATTAAGCCTTTTTCTGCTTTTCAGAAATTTCTCATAGATTTAGTGTTTTATAAAGGGTACTATTTTGTGAGGATAGCAGAAGCCTTGTGCTATTTGCACACAAAAAATAACATACTGTATGATCTTCATTGAATTGGGAAAATTCAGAGGACACCCTTAGATAAGAATATAATGTCAATAAAGTAGTTTTAGCTAGCTTGATTCCAGGGTACAGAAAAGCCTAATGGACAGACATACATACCTCCACACTCGTTCCTTGCTTTGATTTTTTAGGTTTTGAGTAAACAATTTTGCTACACCTTCACTGAGGTAGATTTTAATAAAGAACTTATTTAAGAAAACTCAGGAGTTCTTTCAGCATTTGTGTGATTACTCAGTTTCTTTTGACATGATTTCATAAAAGCTCTAAGCAATAGGAACAAGTAAATTATTTGTTCCATGCAACTACAAGGAAAAATAGGAAAGAGGTTTGTTAAAGATATCAGTGTTTTCAAAATGAGATTTCATACTCTGTTAAAAGACGTCCCTGGAGCCTGATTCTTGGACCTTCTTGGCACTTTTCAAACTTAAATTATTCTTGTAGCCATTATGTTCCCCATAAACCTAGTTTTT